>NW_019957657.1:163028-175913 GCF_002910315.2 Salvelinus sp. IW2-2015 | reverse complement strand
TAGGCTTGACTGTGGTATAATAGTCTAGATGACTGTGGTATAATAGTCTAGATGACTTGTATAATAGTATAGTGACTGTGGTGTAATAGTCTAGGTGACTGTGGTGTAATAGTCAGTTGACTGTGGGTAAGAGTCTAGTGACGTGTGTAATAGTATAGTTGACTGTGGTATAATAGTATAGTTGACTGTGGTATAATACTCTAGTTGACTGTGGTATAATAGTCTAGTTGACTGTGGTATAATAGTATAGTTGACTGTGGTATAATAGTAATAGTTGACTGTGTATAATAGTATAGTTGACTGTGGTGTAAGAGTCTATGTTGATGTGGTAATAGTAATAGTTGACTGTGGTATAATACTCTAGTTACTGTGGTATAATAGTCTAGTTGACTGTGGTATAATAGTATAGTTGACTGTGGTGTAATAGTATATTTGACTGTGGTGTAATAGTATAGTTGACTGTGGTGTAATAGTATAGTTGACTGTGTATAATAGTATAGTGGACTGTGGATAATAGTATAGTTGACGGTGGATAATAGTCTAGTGGACTGTGGTTAATAGTAAGTTGACGTGTGTATATATAAGTTGACTGTGGTATTAATAGTATAGTTGACTGTGGTATAATAGTATAGATGACTGTGGTATAATAGTCTAGATGACTGTGGATAAATAGTATAGTTGACTGTGTGTAATAGTCTAGTTGACTGTGGTGTAATAGTCTAGTTGACTGTGGTGTAAGAGTCTAGTTGACTGTGGTGTAATAGTATAAGTTGACTGTGTATAATAGTATAGTTGACGTGTGTATAATAGTAGTTGACTGTGGTATAATAGTCTAGTTGACTGTGGTAATAGATAGTTGAACTTTGGTATAAGTATATAGTTGGACTGTGGTATAATAGTATAGTTGACTGTGTGTAAGTCTAGTTGACTGTGGTGTAATAGTATAGTTGACTGTGGTATAATATCTAGTTGACTGTGTTATAATAGTTCGTGAACTGTGTTATAAGTATAGTTGACTGTGTGTAATAGTATAGTTGACTGTGGGTAATATATAGTTGACTGTGGTGATAGTATAGTTGACTGTGTATTGTATAGTGATTAGATATAGTATAGTGACTGTGGTATAATAGTCTAGTGACTGTGGTGTAATAGTCTAGTTGACTGTGTATAATAGTATAGTTGACTGTGGATATAATAGTATAGTACTGTGGTTTAATAGTCTAGTTGACTGTGGTATAATATCTAGATGACTGGATAATAGTCTAGAGACTGTGGTATAATAGTATAGTTGACTGTGGTAATAGTCTAGTTGACTGTGGTGTAATAGTCTAGTTGACTGTGGTATAATACTCTAGTGACTGTGTATAATAGTCTAGTTGACTGTGGTGCAAGAGTCTAGTTGACTGTGGTGTAACAGTATAGTTGACTGTGTGTATATATTTAGATACTCTAGATGACTGTGTATAATTAGTCTAGTTGACTGTTGGTGTAATAGTCTAGTTGACTGTGGTTAATATCTAGTTGACTGTGGTATAATAGTCTAGATGACTGTGGTATAATAGTATAGTTGACTGTGGTACAATAGGCTTAGTTGACTGTGGTATAATAGTCAGTTGACTGTGTATAATTGTCTAGTTGCTCGTGGTGTAATAGTCTAGTGACTGTGGTGTAATAGTATAGTTGACTGTGTGGTGTAATAGTATTAGTTGACTGTGTTATAAATAGTATAGTTCACTGTGGTATAATAGTATAGTTGACTGTGGTATAATAGTCTAGTTGACTGTGGTATAATAGTATAGTGACTGTGGTGTAATAGTATAGTTGACTGGTGGTGTAATAGTCTAGTTGACTGTGGTGTAATAGTATAGTGGACTGTGGTGTAATAGTTATTGACTGTGGTTAAAGTCTAGTTGACTGTGGTGTAATAGTCTAGTGACTGTGGTGTAATAGTATAGTTGACTGTGGTGTAATAGTCTAGTTGACTGTGGGTGATAATAGTCTAGTTGACTGTGGTGTAATAGTCTAGTTGACTGTGGTGTAATAGTCTAGTTGACTGTGTGTGTAATAGTCTAGTTGACTGTGGTGTAATAGTCTAGTTGACTGTGTGTGTAATAGTCTAGTTGACTGTGGTTGTAAGTCTAGTGACTGTGGTGTAATAGTCTAGTTGACTGTGGTGTAATAGTTTAGTTGACTGTGTATATACTCTAGATGACTTGGTATAATAGTCTAGTGACTGTGGTGTAATAGTCTAGTTGACTGTGGTTAATAGTCTTAGATGACTGTGGTATAATAGTACTAGTTGACTGTGGTGTAATAGTCTAGTTGACGTGGTAATAGTCTAGTTGACTGTGGTGTAATAGTCTAGAGACTGTGTATAATAGTCTAGTTGACTGTGGTGGTAGATAGTCTTGATGTGGTGAATACTGTGACGTGGATAATAGTCTAGTTGACTGTGTGTAATAGATCTAGTTTGACTAGTGGGTAATAGTCTAGTTGACGTGTGGTGTAATAGTCTAGTTGACTGTGGGTGTAATAGTCTAGTTGACTGTGGTTATAATATCTGATGACTGTGATAAAGTCTAGTTGACTGTGGTGTAAAGTCTAGTTGACTGTGGTATAATAGTTTATAGTTGACTGTGGTATAATACTCTAGTTGACGTGGTGTAATAGTCTAGTTGACTGTGGTATAATACTCTAGTTGACTGTGGTATAATAGTCTAGATGACTGTGGTATAATAGTATAGTTGACTTGTATAAATACTCTAGTTGACTGTTGGTAATACTCTAGTTGACTGTGGTGTAATAGTATTAGTTGACTGTGGTATAATAGTCTAGATGACTGTGGTATAATAGTATAGTTGACTGTGTATAATAGTATAGTTGACTGTGGTATAATACTCTAGTTGACTGTGGTATAATAGTCTAGATGACTTGGTATAATAGTATAGTTGACTGTGGTGTAATAGTATAGTTGACTGTGGTATAATAGTATAGTTGACTGTGGTATAATAGTAAGTTGACTGTGTGTAATACTCTAGTTGACTGTGGTATAATAGTCTAGTTGACTGTGGATAATAGTATTAGTTGACTGTGGTATAATAGTATAGTTTACTGTGGTGTAATAGTCTAGGTGACTGTGGTATAATACTCTAGTTGGACTGTGTATACTACTCTAGTTGACTGTGGTATAATAGTCTAGATGACTGTGGTGTAATAGTCTAGTGACTGTGGTATAGTATTGTAAAAGAAAAACAGTTGTATATACAATAGTAATTCATGTAGTGTTTTTGTGGACTGTAGTTATACTGTAGTATTTACTGTAGTATTTACTGTAGTAACTGTAGGTTTTACTGTAGTATTTACTGTAGTGGATTTGCAGAAATGTCACTATTATTTACTACAGTGTTTTTGATGTATTATCAATTACATAGAAGTGGAGGCTTCCCTTCAGCCAACCTACTGGAGAAATACTAAAATAGCACATTTTCCATAACATCGAAGCCGGATAGTTTCCAACCTCTGGACGTCTTCCTGCCAGGATACTGCCGATGTAGAGGGGCAGCATTAGACACCGATTATAAGAACATAAACAGTAGCCTGGATAGGACCAATCCAAGACTCTACCGGTGTCATTCTAAGATGCTTACACTGGCCGGTAATATCATGTCTGACAGTTATGACACGTTTGGTACAACGTCAGATAACTATCTCTCTCTCTCTCTCTCTCTCTCTCTCTCTCTCTCTCTCTCTCTCTCCCCCCCCCCCCCCCCCCACTCTTCCATATGTGTGTGTCTGAAGGCTGTAACAAAAGGATGAACCACACCCCACGGCTTCGCTTGCACAATGTACACCAGACTGTCCAGACTCTAGTCTTGGCTTGTAGATCTGTCTGTCTCACTAACAGCCTCTCTCCCCTTCACTCTTGAAAATTGTATTTTATTTGCTCTTCTTTCTCTGCCATCTCTCTCTTCTTTCTCTTTCCTTCTCTCTCTCTCTGCCCCTCCTACCGTCTTCTCTCCGTTCCTCTCTATCCCCCCCTCCCCTCTCTATCCTCTCTCCCTCTCTAATCCCCCTCCCCTCCCGCCTCTCTCGGCTCTTCTCTCTAACTACTGATTCTGTCTTCTGTATAGTTGCTTCAAACCTGGGTTTTTGAGACCTGTGCCCATGGTAATAGAAACATCATGTGTGACTCGTCTGCTCGTCATGTCCACGTCATCCAGCTAAAGATGTGACACGGAAGTTCCTAACGCAAAACAGATGTAGAACCCTTCTAAAAAACCATTTCTCTAAGAGTATCTATTGAAAAGCATTCTGGGTGTAATTCCTGTCCGGAAACTCCACTGAAACTCGAAAAAGTATTTAAAATATTGTAGCAGAAATGATCTTGTAACAATATTTGTTGATGTCAGCAGAGGTGTTGATTATCATGTGGATAAAAAAAGCCAGTCTATTTAAAAGTAATGGTTATTTCAGGAAATCTCAGTGAGAGGGGAGAGAGATGGAAGAGAGAGGAGGATAGAAGGAGAGCGGGAGAGAAAGAGAGAGGGGAAAGAGAGATGAGAGAGGAGGATAGATGGAGAGTGGAGAGAAAGAGAGAGGTTTAGAGAGGAGAGATGAGAGAGAGAGGAGGATAGACAGAGAGGGGAGAAAGAGAGAGGGAGAGAGAGAGAGGTATAGAGTGGCAGAGATGGAGAGAGAGAGATAGACAGAGAGGGGAGAGAAAGAGAGAGGGGAGAGAGAGAGAGGTATAGATTGGAAGAGATAAGACAGAAGGTAAACAACAAGATCTGGAAGAGACACTATAACACATTTCATTGAGTTTAAGAGTGAGGTAAATATCTGCTTCTCTCTTTTCATGAAAAAATTTACCACATGGAGACATTATAAAGCAAAGGCCAAACTATTTCTCTCCCCATTCCCCGCTCCCTCTCTTCTATCCCTCTCCCTCTCTCCCTCCTCAGCCCCTCCCCTCCTCCTCTCCTCTCTCCCCTCCTCAGCCCTCCCCCTCTCCCTCTCTCTCTCCCTCCTCATCGCTCCTCTCTCTCCCTCCTCACGCTCCCCCTCTCCCTCTCTCTATCCCCTCTTTCTCGCTCTCCCTCTCTCTCCCTCCTCAGTCCCCCGCTCCCTCTCTCTATCCCCTCTCCCTCTCTCTCCCTCCTCAGTCCCCATCTCCCTCTCTCTATCCCCTCTCTCTCCCTCTCTCCCTGCCTCCCGGTGGCTCGCTGGCTGCTGCTTCCAGTTACTCAGAGGATATCAAATGTAAGTGAAATGCACTGAGGCCTTGCCCAAAGCAGCCTTCACCAAGGCCCTACCAGAGGGAGGGTGAGTGAGTTCATGGGTTGGTCTGGAATTTTATACACATGCCGTAGTGAAACTATTAATAGATTGCGGAAAAAATAGGTTTTAAAGTAGGTCGTCGCATATGTCTTTGCATACTCATATGTAGATAAACTAAAGCATACTCCCATGTACCTACCTACCTACCTATTAATGTAGTGTTTTTGCTGATTTTAGTATACTACAGTAATTAATGTAGTGTTTTTGCTGATTGTAGTATGCTTTAGTATTACTACAGTGTTATTTTATTCGGATAGTACTGTAGTATTTGCTATAGTATTCTACACTATATTAAAACATTCTATAGTAAGTACTACACATGATCAAGGGATACTAAGGTGTGTAGTACAGTACTCTGCAGTATACTACAGTTCACTACAGAGTTCTATAGTAAGTACTGTAGTATTCTATATTAAACTGTGGGTAAACTAAAGCATACTCACGTGTGGCTGTATATACTGTTCACAGACTGGTGTAAATTAAACTCCTCTTCCCATGTTTTCTTAGTTTTCTAGTGTGTATGTACTGTATATTCTATTATATTTGGTTCTCCTCCAGAGAGAGAGAAAGAGGCAGGCTATATGGTTCTCCTCCAGAGAGAGGGAGAAAGAGGCAGGCTACATTGTTCTCCTCCAGAGAGAGAGAAAGAGGCAGAATACGTGGTTCTCCTCCAGAGAGAGAGAGAAAGAGGCAGGCTACATTGTTCTCCTCCAGAGAGAGAGAAAGAGGCAGGCTACATGGTTTCCTCCAGAGAGAGAGAGAAAGATGGTAGGCTACATGGTTCTCCCCAGAGAGAGAGAGAAGGCAGGCTAATTGGTTCTCCCCCAGAGAGAGAGAAAGAGCAGGCTCATGGTCTCCGAGAGAGCGAATGAGGCAGGCTACATGGTATCTCCTCTAGAGAGAGAGAAAGAGGCAGGCTACATGGTTCTCCTCCAGGAGAGAAAGGAGGCTACGTGGTTCTCCTCCAGAGAGAGAGAAAGAGGCAGGCTACATGGTTCTCCTCAGAGAGAGAGAGAAAGAGCAGGCTACATGGTTCTCCTCCAGAGGAGAGAAAGAGGAGCTACAATGGTTCTCCTAGAGAGAGAGAAAGAGGCAGGCTACATGTTCTCCTCCAGAGAGAGAGAAAAGAGGCAGGCTACGTGGTTTCTCCTCCAGAGAGAGAGAAAGAGGCAGGCTACATGGTTCTCCTCCAGAGAGAGGGAAGAGGCAGGCTACATGGTTCTCTCCAGAGAAGAGGCAGCTACATGGTCTCCTCCAAGAGAGAGAAAGAGGCAGGCTACATGGTTCTCCAGAGAGCAGAGAAAGAGGCAGGCTACATGGTTTTCTCTCCAGAGAGAGAGAAGAGGCAGGCTACATGGTTCTCCTCCAGAGAGAGAGAAAGGCAGGCTACATGGTTTCCCAGGAGGAGAAAGAGCAGGCTACATGGTTCTCCTCAGAGAGGAGAGAAAGAGCAGGCTACATGGTTCTCCTCAGAGAGAGAGAAAGAGGCAGGCTACATGGTCTCCTCCAGAGAGAGAGAAAGAGGCAGGCTAATGGTTCTCCTCTAGAGAGAGAGAAGAGGGAGGCTACTGTTGTCCTCGCAGAGAGAGAGCAAGAGGCAGGCTACATGGTTCCCTAGAGAGAGAGAAAGAGGCAGGTACATGGTTCTCCTCCAGAGAGAGAGAGAAAGAGGCAGGCATGGTTCTCCTCCGAGAGAGAGAAGAAGAGGCAGGCTACATGTTCCTCCAGAGAAAGAGGCAGGCTACATGGTTTCTCCTCTAGAGAGAAAAGGCAGGCTACATGTTTCTCCTCAGAGAGAGAGAAAAGGCAGGCTACATGGTTTCCTCCAGAGAAGAGGCAGACATGGTTTCCTCGAGAAAAGGCAGGCTACATGGTTCTCCTCAGAGAGAGCAGGCTACATGGTTTCCTCCAGAGAGAGAGAAAGGGCAGCTACATGGTTTCTCCAGAGAGAGAGAGAAAGAGGCTGGCTACATGGTTCTCCTCCAGAGAAAGAGGCAGGCTAATGGTTCTCCTCCAGAGAATAGAGGCAGGCTACATGGTTCTCCTCCAGAGAAAAGAGGCAGGCTACATGGTTCTCTCTCAGAGAGAGAGAAAAGCAGGCTACATGGTTTCTCCAGAGAGAGAAGAGGCAGCTACATGGTTCTCTCCAAGAAGAGGCAGGCTACATGTCTCCTCCAGAGAGGAGAGGCAGCTACATGGTTCTCCTCGAGGAGAAGAAGGCAGGCTACATGGTTCTCCTCCAGAGAGAGAGAAGAGGCAGGCTACATGGTTCTCTCCAGAGAGAGAGAAGAGGCAGGCTACATGGTTTCCTCCAGAGAGAGAGAGAAGAGAGGCTACATGGTTCTCCTCCAGAGAAAAGAGGCAGGCTACATGGTTCTCCTCCGAGAGAGAGGAGAAGAGGAGGCTACATGTTCTCCTCCGGAAAAAAAGGAAAAGAGAGAAAGAGGCAGGCTACATGTTCTCCTCCGAGAGAGAGAAGAGGCAGCTACATGGTTCTCCTCCAGAGAAGAGAAGAGGCAGGCTACATGGTTCTCTCCAGAGAGAGAAAGAGGCAGACATGGTTTCTCCAGAGAGGAGAGAAAGAGGCAGGCTACATGGTTCTCCTCCAGAGAGAGAGAAAGCAGTATTTATCCTCCAGAGAAGAGAAAGAAGCAGGCTAACAGTGGTTCTCCTCCAGAGAGAGAGAAGAGGAGGCTACATGGTTCCTCCAGAGAGAGGCAGGCTACATGGTTCTCCTCCAGAAGAGAGAGGCAGGCTACATGTTCTCCTCCAGAGAAAGACGAGGCTACATGGTTCTCCAGAGAAAAAGAGCAGGCACATGGTTCTCCAGAGAAAGAAGGCAGGCTACATGGTTCTCCTCCAGAGAGAAAGAGGCAGGCTAATGTTCTCCTCCAGAGAGGAGAAAGAGCAGGCTACAGGTTCTCCTCCAGGAAAGAGGCAGGCTACATGGTTCTCCTCCAGAGATACAGAGAGAGGCTACATGTTCTCCTCCAGAGAGAGAGAGCAGGCTACATGGTTCTCCTCCAGAGAGAGAGAGAAGGCAGCTACATGGTTCTCCTCCAGAGAGAAGAAGAGAGCAGGCTACACTGGTTCTCCTCCAGAGAGAGAGAAAGGGCAGGCTACATGTTTCCTCCAGAGAGAGAGGAGCAGGCTACATGGTTCTCCTCCAGAGAGAGAGAAAAGAGGCAGGCTACATGGTTCTCTCCAGAGAGAAAGAAAGAGGCAGGCTACATGGTTCTCCTCCAGAGAGGAGAAGAGGCAGGCTACATGGTTCTCCTCAGAGAGAGAGAAGAGGCAGGCTACATGGTTCTCCTCCAGAGAGAGAGAAAGAGGCAGGCTACATGGTTCTCCTCCAGAGAGAGTGAAGAGCAGGCTACATGGTTCCCTCCAGAGAGAGGAAAGAGGCAGGCTACATGGTTCTCCTCCAGAGAAAAGAGGCAGGCTACATGGTTCTTCCAGAGAGAGAGAGAAGAGGCAGGCTACATGGTTGTCCTCCAGAGAGAGAGAAGAGGCAGGCACATGGTTTCCTCGAGAGAGAAGAAGAGGCAGGCTACATGGTTCTCCTCTAGAGAGAGAGAAAGGCGCTACATGGTTCTCTCAGAGAGAGAGAAAAGCAGGCTACATGTTCTCCCCAGAGAGAGAGAGAAAGAGGCAGGCTACATGGTTCTCCTCCAGAGAGAGAGAGAAGAGCAGGCTACATGGTTCTCCTCCAGAGGAGAAAGAGGAGGCTACATGTTCTCTCCAGAGAGAATAGCAGGCTACATGGTTTCTCCTCTAGAGAGAGAGAAGAGGCAGGTACATGTTCTCCTCCAGAGAAGAGGCAGGTACATGTTTCCTCAGAGAAAGAGGAGGCTACTGGTTCTCCTCCAGAGAGAGAGAAGAGCAGGCTACATGGTTTCCTCCAGAGAGAGAGAAAGAGGCAGGCTACATGGTTCTTCCTCCAGAGAGTGATACTAGCAGATGATACTAGCAGCTTTTAAACACTGGCCACAGATGATACTAGCAGAGTGATACTAGCAGAGTGATACTAGCAGTGTGATACTAGCAGTGTGATACTAGCAGAGTGATACTAGCAGAGTGATACTAGCAGAGTATACTAGCAGCTTTAAACACATGGGCCACAGAGTGATACTAGCAAGATGTGATACGTAGCAGAGTGATACTAGCAGTGATGATACTGCAGAGTGATACTAGCAGAGTGATCTAGCAGAGTGATACTAGCAGAGTACTGCAGTGTATAGCAGAGTGATACTAGCAGAGTGATACTGGAGCTTTAAACGCCAGATGATAGCAGAGTGATACTAGAGAGTGAGTACAAGCGAGTGAATGCTAGCGAGTGAATAATGCAGAGTGATACTAGCAGAGTGATACTAGCAGAGTGATACTAGCAGAGTGATACTAGCAGAGTGATACTAGCAGCTTTAAACACTTTCACTGCCTTCAGACGAGTTGGCTATACTGGCTAATGTTGTTGTGATAGGGATTCACTTTGACAATCTTCTCAGCTTCCTATTTAGATCCCTTTACATTCTCTGGCATTGGTCCACAGAGATAGATAAGTACTCTGAGGTCACAGGGTCAGGTCTATTAACAAGGTGTCAGGAGGAAAGACTTACTTGTCAGAGGTGTTTTCCCGGCACTAGAGTCCACACGGTCAGGAAAGACCCCGCAGTGGAACCGTTCGCAAAAATGGAGGTACTGCTTCCTGGAGAACTAAATACAGTGTATGTATTTTAGCTGAGAGGAGAGGAAAGGAGCCGCATTGTAAAACGACCCCTCTACAAACTCTGTAAAGCTTTGTGTTTATTCTAGGCGGTCAAATTGTTTTATCTCCCCAACTCATATGCAAGTAGATAAAGTTATATTGTAACTGTTTATATACTGTAACTATATATATATATATATATATATATATATATATATATATATATATATATATATATATATATATATATTCACATCATATATACACTACCGGTCAAAAGTTTTAGAACACCTACTCATTCTAGGATTTTTCTTTCTTTTTGCTATTTTCTACAGTGTGGAATATTAGTGAAGACATCAAAACTATGAAACAACACATATGGAATCATGTAATAATGAAAAAAGTGTTAAACAAATCAAAATATATTTTACATTTGAGATTCTTCAAATAGCCACACTGCCTTGATGACAGCTTTGCACACTCTTGGCATTCTCTCAACCAGCTTCATGAGGTAGTGACCTGGAATGCATTTCAATGAACAGGTTTGCCTTCGTAAAAGTTAATTTGTGGAATTTCTTTCCTTCTTAATGCATTTGAGCCAATCAGTTGTGTTGTGACAAGGTATACAGAAGATAGCCCTATTTGGTAAAAGGCCAAGTCCATATTATGGCAAGAACAACTCAAATATGCAAGGAGAAACGCCAATCCATCATTACTTTAAGACATGAATGTCAGTCAATGCGGGAAAACCATTGCAAAAACCATCAAGCGCTATGATGAAACTGGCTCTCATGAGGACCGCCACAAGAATGGAAATCCCAGATTTACCTCTGCTGCAGAGAATAAGTTCATTAGAGTTACCAGCCTCAGAAATTGCAGCCCAAATAAATGCTTCTCTAGGATTTTGCTTCTCTAGGATTTTGCTCTGTTGGTTAGAGCCTGTAAAACACATCTCAACATCAACTGTTCAGAGGAGACTGTGTGAATCAGGCCTTCATGGTCGAATTGCTGCAAAGAAACCACGACTAAAGGACACCAATAATAAGAAGAGACTCGCTTGGGCCAAGAAACACAAGCAATGGACATTAGACCGGGTGAAATTTGTCCTTTGGTCTGGAGTCCAAATTTAATATTTTTTTGTTAGTCCAATCTTTATTACTGTCCATTTTTGGTTCCAACCGCCGTGTCTCTGTGAGACACAGTGTGGGTGAACGGATGATCTCCACATGTGTAGTTCCCACCGTGAAGCATGGAGGAGGAGGTGTTATGGTGTGGGGGTGCTTTGCTGGTGACACTGTCTGATTTATTTACAATTCAAGGCACACTTAACCCGCATGGCTACCACAGCATTCTGCAGCGATATGCAATCCCATCTGCTTTGGGCTTTGTGGGAAGATCATTTGTTTTTCAACAGGACAATGACCCAACACACCTCCAGGCTGTGTAAGGGCTATTTGACCAAGAAGGAGAGTGATGGAGTGCTGCATCAGATGACCTGGCCTCCACAATCCCCTGACCTCAACCAAATTGAGATGGTTTGGGATGAGTCGGACCACAGAGTGAAGGAAAAGCAGCCAACAAGTGCTCAGCGTATGTGGGAACTCCTTCAAGACTGTTGGAAAAGCATTCCAGGTGAAGCTGGTTGAGAGAATGCCAAGAGTGCGCAAAGCTGTCATCAAGGCAAAGGGTGGTTATTTGAAGAATCTCAAATAGAAAATATATTTAGATTTGTTTAACACTTTTTTAGTTGCTACATGATTCCATATGTTATTTTACAGTTTTGGTGTCTTCACTATTATTCTACAATGTAGAAAATAATCAAAATAAATAAAAACCTTTGAATGAGTAGGTGTTCTAAAACTTTTGACAATTATTTTTTTTAATGTTTTTATTGCTCTGTTGGTTAGAGCCTGTAAGTAAGCATCTGCACCTGTTTTATTCAGCAGCACATGACAAATAAACTTTGATTTGATTTGATTTAGTGCATGTCGAGTCAATGTCGAGTCAATAAGGATTCAACCCGTTTGTTATGGCAAGCCTAATAATAAGTTGCATGGACTCAATCTGTGTGCAAATAATCGTGTTTAACATGATTTTTTTAATGGCTACCTCATCTCTGTACCCCACACAAACAATTATCTGTAAGGTTAAAAAATAAAACGGAAGTACAGGCAAAATCCTAGAGAAAAAACTGTTTAGTCTGCTTTCCGCCAGAAACTGGGAGATTAATTCACCTTTCAGCAGGACAATAACCTAAAACACAAGGCCAAATCTACACTGGAGTTGCTTACCAAGAAGACAGTGAGTGGCCAAGTTACAGTTTTGACTTAAATCTATGGCAAGACCTGAAAATGTCCCAGCCGGCCAAACCCTTCCCCGGACGACACTGGGCCAATAGTAGCCGCTTCATGGGGCTCCCGGTTGTGGCCGCCTGCGACATAGCCCGGGATCGAACCTGGATCTGTAGTGATGGCTCTAGCACTGCAATGCAGTGCCTTAGACCGCTGAGCCACTCGGGAGGCCTCAGGCATACATTTTACATGCATTTTAAGTGGTATGCTGGCATGGATATTGGAACATAACCCATATTCACCTTATTAAAGCAGTTATCAGCAGTTAACACGATAACAAAGCGATTCCCCGCCCGGTAAAAATCTGAGGGATGGGGCTTGATTTTTTTATTTTACTAGACAATTCAGTGAAGAACAGTTTCTTATTTTCAATGACAGCGTAGGAACAGTGGGTTAACTGCCTAGTTCAGGGGTAGAACGACAGATTTCCACCTTGTCAGCTCAGGGATTCGATCTTGTAACCTTTCGGATATTAGTCCAACACTCTAACCA
>NW_019957657.1:123028-158028 GCF_002910315.2 Salvelinus sp. IW2-2015 | reverse complement strand
CTTAGCAAACACATCTCAATTCTGCGCAAACTGGAACTTTCTCGTTCTCAACTCCGATGACAGGACGCCGCATGGGCCTGATGCCTGTTTCCCTGCTGGACCCCAGGAAGAGTAGCTGCCTTGACCCCACCCCCTGCTCCCTTCTCCAGGTCATCTCTGTAGACCTTCTCCCATTACTCACTTCCCTAATATAGCTACTGCTCAGCCTAGACCAAGCTCTTCTCTGTCCTGGCACCCGAATGGTGGAAACAGCTTCTCCCTGAAGCTCGGACAGTGGAGTCCCTGCCCATCATTCAAGAATATCTGAAACCCTACCTCTTCAAAGAGTATCTTAAATAATTCCACAGCGTCTCCACCCCCGCCACCCCAAAGAAAAAGAAAAACAATGCCTTTTGAGAACTAACACTAACACACTAACACTTTACTTTTTCTCCCCCTCATTAGCTCTGACTTTGCTGCTTTATTGAGGAACTTACTATGATTGTGATATGTGGTTGTCCCACCTAGCTATCCCCTTGTGTTGTCTTAAGGGTAAAAAATGACAAGCCACTACAAGCCACTATCACAGCAGAGAAAACCCCCTAAATTACTTTTCCTAGAGTGACCCCAACATTAGAGAAAGTGAAACATCGCCTTTTATCATATTTCCATGAAAGCTGTACACCACCAGGATACAAAGATTGTCTTAGGGTCATTTTTGACCTAGCAGTTATAGCATAATTTACACAACACAAAAACACACACACACACACACACACAATGAGACATGTAGATTATGTGTGCTACTGATTGAACTCAGACAGCAGCTCSTGAAGAGGAAGATCACCATGGTTGGCACAGTTAGAACAAGCCTGAGCTCCCCCCTGCACTCCTCGCAACAAGGGGGAGAGAGGCCTTCTCATCAAAGTTTGCCTTCACCCCCACCACCCCTCTAGTTTCTAACCTCTCAAAGAGGAACAAGAATGTGGTCCTCCTGAGCACACTGCACAAAATGGCTGAGATAAGTGATCGTGAGGACAGGAAGCCAGCCATCATCCTGGACTACAACCATAAACAAAGGAGGAGTGGACAACCTGTACAAGGTGATTGGAAGTTACAGCTGCAGGAGGATGACTGCCCGCTGGCCCCTGGTCATCTTCCGTAACATCATCGATGTGTCCTCATACAATGCCTTCGTGATATGGAACAAGATCAACCCTACCTGGATGCCTGATAAGCGGAACAAGAGGAGGGTGTTCCTGGAGCAGCTGGGAAAGGCACTTGTAACCACACACATTCAAAGAGGGGAGTGCCTCCCCCGCACAGCAGCCTCTGCAGCGCTTCAGAAAGCTGTTCAGGGGGCTGAATCTTGTCCTAATCCACCTGAGGCTGCAGCTGGGGCAGGCAAGAGGAGGGGATGCCAATTCTGCCCCCCAGAGAAGGACTGTAAAACAAATACTATGTGCTGTACATGTGAGAAATACATCTGCAAAGTCCATGCACACACACTTGCAAACTGTCCTACATGTGCTAATTAGAGTTGAATGATTTATGTCCTTCACGTTTTTGTTTTGTATCTATTATCTTACTTTACTCTTATTTATTGTTGTTGTTTTTATACACCTTGTGGGTGGGGGCAATGGTTAAAAAAATGGGAGAAGACTYGTGTTTTGTAGTTGAATTCCTCATTGTACAGTATGTAAGAATATATCACTATGTTGCCAAAAAAGTTCAAGACTGTTATTGTTTCCCTTCAATAAAAGGAATTCAAAACTACTTTCTGCACATTTCTGCACAAAAAAAGGGTTAAGATGAATGCACTAACTGTAAGTCGCTCTGGATAAGAGAGTCTGCTAAATAACTAAAACATAAATATAAAATGTACTCTAAGCAGAGTGGGTCTGTTAGGGGGGAAACTATTCAACAAGATGTGTTTGTCATTATCTTATAGAACTGCAGTACATCACGTCTCCTAGACTTCAGTCTCTCTATGTGACTGCAGTACATCACGTATCCTAGACTTCAGTCTCTCTATGTGAGGGAGTAGTGGGTGAGAAGTCAACCAACTATTAAACAACGCACACCCACACAACACACCAACACACACACACACACACACACACACACACACATCACACACACACACACACACACACACACACACTACACACACACACACACACACACACACACACACACAGCACAGAGAGAGAGAGAGCTTGCGTTGTACTGAGGTGACCTTTTGCTGACGTCCTGCCACGTCTGTCTTGGAAATGAGGTTGAAACTTCAGTACATATCCTGGAAAAAAAAGTACAAATATAGTCAACTCCACTTTGTCTTCTGGAGGATGTGATGCATACCGCTTAAACACTATCTTTACGTAAACACATTTTGATTCATGCGACAGCCTATGATCTCCGTGGGACGGGCACCCAATTTAGAAAGGCTTCCTCTGAACATGGGAACTCTTTAGTCTTTCAGCAGGAAAAGTATGACACGTGTGCATGGAACAAATGAAAGAGTTATGATATAAAACTCAATACACCACACGCCACACACACACACCGCACACGCACACGCACACGCACACACCAACACCACACACACACACACCCACACACACACCACATTTGATTACTTTATGTGGAGCCACAGTGAAATATTAACAAACACAAAGTAGAGAATAAAAATCCATATTACTCAATCATCACATAACCGTTTCACTGAGAGAACCCATAGAACTCAAATGTGTGAAATCATTGCCTTGGTCACAGTGTGTTGACACTGTTGACCACTGCTGCAGTGAAGGGTGTGCAGGCATGAACAGGTAGAGCGCTGCAGTTGAAAGGTGTGCAGGGCATGACAGAGTAGAGCTGCTGCAGTGAAGGGGTGTGCATTGCATGACAGAGTACAGCTGCTGCAGTGAAGGGTGTGCAGGCATGACAGATACAGCTGCTACAGTGAAGGGTGTGCAGGGCATGACACAGTACAGCTGCTGCAGTGAAGGGTGTGCAGGGCATGACAGAGTCAGCTGCTGCAGTGAAGGGTGCAGGGCATGACAGAGTTACAGCTGTGCAGTGAAGGTGTGCAGGGCATGACAGAGTACAGCTGCTGCAGTGAGGTGTGCAGGCATGACAGAGTACAGGCTGCTGCAGTTAAGGTGTGCAGGCATGACAGAGTAGAGCTGGCTGCAGCGAGGGATGTGTTGTGATCCCTTCTATTGATAGCCCTTCACCTCAGACAGGACGAGCTTTGACCTGGAGGCCCTGAGTTACACGCAGTACAGGCTGAGAGGACAGAGGTCCTTTATACCAGCCCTAGTATACTCTCTCGTGGTGTGTGTGTGTGTGTGTGTGTGTGTGTGTGTGTGTGTGTGTGTGTGTGTGTGTGTGTGTGTGTGTGTGTGGTGTGTGAGGTAGGCGTGCGTGCGTGCGTGCGTGCGTGCGTGCGTGCGTGCGTGCGTGCGTGCGTGCGTGCGTGCGTGCCTATGGTGTATGTAGGCACCTGAGCTGTGCCATAAAAGAAACTAGGCATCTACCACCCCATTGTTTGCCCGAACCAAAAATGTATCAATCCCTACAGAAATATAAATTAATTCTAATCCACATATTAATTAGCCCCGATCAGCATCTAGCCTACCTATAGCATGTAGCCTACCGATAGCATAGAGCCTACCGATAACATATAGACTACCGATAGCATATAGTCTACCTATAGCATGTATCCTACCTATATCATGTAGCCTACCTACAGCATGTATCCTACCCATAGCATGTATCCTACCTATAGCATGAATCCTACATATAGCATGTAGCCTACCTATAGCATGTAGCCTACCTATAGCATGTATCCTACCTATAGCCTACGTATAGCATGTATCCTACCCATAGCATGAATCCTGCCTATAGCATGTATACTACCTATAGCATGTATCCTACCTATAGCATGTATCCTACCTATAGCATGTAGCCTACCTATAGCATGTAGCCTACCTATAGCATGTATCCTAGCTATTACTTGTAGCCTACCTATAGCATGTAGTCTACCTATAGCATGTAGACTACCTATAGCATGTATCCTACCTATACCATGTATTCTACCTATAGCATGTATCCTACCTATAGCATGTAGCCTACCTATAGCATGTATCCTAGCTATTGCTTGTAGCCTACCTATAGCATGTATCCTACCTATAGTATGTAGCCTACTTATAGCCAGATGAGAGTTGTGTCTCTGGTGGTAGCTTACGTTACTTTTATACTGGTAAAACACTATTTTCAACAGCTCAATTTATTTAAAACATTTCTAAGGAAATTACATTGGTTGTCACTTAACTAATAAAGCCTAATATTGCACAAGGCATTTTACAAACATTTGAATGCTGAAGGTGACACACAGTTCAGGAATAGTTCTACCTCTCTTCGGTCAGCATGCAAACCTGCGCAGTTTGAGTAGGCGACTGATATTTCCTGGGGTTGTTCAGCATGCAAAATGACTTGTAGATCAGTGACTGTCAACATAATTGTTTGTTTAGTTAATCACTGAAGGAGAGGACACTGTTGTCGAGTGTAGAGAAATGCTTGTTGGAGTTAGGAACACAAGCATTTCGCTACACCCGCAATAACATCTGCTAAATATGTGTATTGACCAATAACATTTCATTTTATCTCTTATTATTTGAGATAAGAGGTATTTCCAGAGGGTATAAAGTAATTTGAGCAAAGAATGTTAGTGAACCGACTATTCGTATCATTTGAATACATTTATTGACATACGAATGCTACATTGGTTTGGGGACCCTGCATATCGCTACATCCCTAATATGTACCCATTGATTCTTAAAGAATATAGCATACAAATGCCTCAACTGCCCTACCTAATCAGAACCCAAAATATAAGCTTGTTTTACTCCAATGTGTGTAAACATTGTAAATGTTAACAACTACTGTATTGCCTAGAAACTTGGTTAAAATGGTAATGTTGATATGATGGATGGTCAATACTTGCATCCATAGTGTAGTCTTTGGATTTGAGAGTGGTTACATTTGTCCAGTCCAGTCCCTCAGATTTTTACTTTAACTATAGTTGGGAGAGCACTTTGTTAATGTTTAAATTAAACATTGCCGCTTTATACACATTTAATAGAGTAATATTGTTATTATATGTTTCAATCCTCTAGTGAGTGAGTTACTTTTGAAACTCTGAAAATAGTTTTAAGTAAAACCTTTTTTATGATAATGCTATTAAATAAATCATCCCCCTCTTTCCTGCAATTTTCCCTATCTTTGGTGATGGTACCCTGGCCTTTGGTGATGGTACCTTGGCCTTTGGTGATGGTACCCTGGCCTTTGGTTTCACTGCCTTTTATCCAGTTGCAAGTTTTGGCACATTCATTCCAGCAGCATAGCACCCTGCATCCCACCGCTGGTTTGCCTCTGAAGCTAAGCAGGGTCAGTCCTAGAGACCAGATGTAGCTGGAAGTAGTGGACAAATAAATAAACCTGTGGAGAAAAAAAATGTGGGAACTTATTTGTTTCATGAGTGCAAAACGTGAAAAATGTACATGTGAAACTACACATGTTCGAAACAGGAAAAATATTTAATTCTTTTTTTTAGATGTGAAATGTTCCATATGATCGTATGCTCACACACGTTCACACGATCTCAGGCACTAGATTATTTTAAATTATTTAATTAAGCCTATTATACCACTTACTATAGTATAATTATTTTACCACTTGAGATGAGAAAACATGTGTTTTATTAAGTTGAACATGTGCTTTTTGTGACAGAATCTTAAAATTAGGTCAATTCTAAAAAATATATATTTTGACCTACCATCACAATTGAAATTATAGCACTGCTAAACTGTTATTTTACCAGGTAAGTGGACTGAGAGCACATTCTCATTTACAGCAACGACCTGGGGAATAGTTACAGGGGAGAGGGATGAATGAGCCAATTGTAAACTGAAGATGATTAGGTGACCATGATGGTATGAGGGCCAGATTGGGAATTTAGCCAGGACTCCAGGGTTAACACCCCTGCTCTTACGATAAGTGCTATGGGATCTTTAGTGACCACAGAGAGTCAGGACACCAGTTTAACATCCCATCCGAAAGACAACATCCTACACAGGGCAATGTTCCCAATCAATGCCCTGGGGTATTGGTATCATTTGTTTTAGACCAGAGGAAAAGGTGCCTCCTACTGACCCTCCAACACCACTTCCAGCAGTATCTGGTCTCCCATCCAGGGATCAACCAGGATCAACCCTGCTTAGCTTCAGAAGCAAACCAGCAGTGGGATGCAGGGTGCTTTGCTGCAGGGTGGTATGCTGCTTTAACATGACAAATACAGTGTCTTCAGAAAGTATTCACACCCCTTGACTTTTTCCATATTTTGTTGGATTACAGCCTGCATGCTAAATTGATTAAATTGAGATTTTGTGTCACTGACATAAACACAATACCCCATAATGTCAAAGTGGAAAAATGTTTTTAGAGATGTTTTTATATTGATTAAAAATGTAAAGCTGAAATGTCTTTAGTTTAAAAGTATTCA
This sequence comes from Salvelinus sp. IW2-2015, assembly GCF_002910315.2. Taxonomy (NCBI): domain Eukaryota; kingdom Metazoa; phylum Chordata; class Actinopteri; order Salmoniformes; family Salmonidae; genus Salvelinus; species Salvelinus sp. IW2-2015. The sequence goes on along the minus strand of NW_019957657.1, from coordinate 151,484 downwards.
ACCCCTTTGCTATGGCAAGTCTAAATAAGTTCAGGGGTGAACGTGTGCTTAACAAGTCACATAATAAGTTGCATGGACTATTCGTTAACATGGTTAATGACTACCCCATTTCTCTACCCCACACATACAATGATCTGTAAGGTCCCTCAGTCGAGCACTGAATTTCAATCACAGATTCAACCACAAAGACCAGAGAGGTATTCCAATGCTTCGTAAAGAAGGGCGCCTATTGGTAGATTGGTAAAAAAAAAAAAAAAAAAGCAGTCGTTGAATATCCCTTTGAGCACGGTGACGTTATGAATAACATTTTGGATGGCATATCAATACACCCAGTCACTACAAAGACACAGACATCCTTCCTAACTCAGTTGTGGGAGAGGAAGGAAACCGCTCAGGGATTTCACCATGAGACCAATGGTGATTTTTTTTTTAAGTCAGAGAGTTTAATGGCTGTTATAGGAGAAAACCTTGTAGTTACTCCTCAATACTAACTTAAATGACAGAATAGGAAAAAAACACAAATATACCAAAACATGCATCCTGTCTGCAATAAGACAATAAAGTAATAGTGCAAAAAATGTGGCAAAGAAATTTATGTTTTGTCCTGAATAAAAACTATGTTTGGGGCAAATCTGACAAAACACGTCACTGAGCAGACCACCATAGTCCCTGTGCCCAAGAACACCAAGGTAACCTGCCTAAATGACTACCGCATCATAGCACTCACGTCTGTAGCCATGAAGTGCTTTGAAAGGCTGGTCATGGCTCACATCAACAGCATCATCACGGAAATCCTAGACCCACTCCAATTTGCATACCGCCCCAACAGAGCCACAGATGATACAATCTCTATTGCACGCCACACTGCCCTTTCCATAGTCACTTTAACTCTACCTATATGTACATATTACCTCAATTACCTTGACTAGCCTGTGCCCCCGCACATTGACTCTGTACCGGTACCCCCTGTATATAGCCTCGCTACTGTTATTTTACTGCTGCTCTTTAACTATTTGTTATTTGTTCTTTTTATTTTATCTATTTTTTTACTTAACTTATTTTCTTTAAAACTGCATTGTTGGTTAAAGGCAAGTACAAACGCATAATAGTAGTACCCAATGGGTTGAACAATATAATTTTTTTAACTTATATTGAAGAAGCTATTACTTAAATACCGGGAGTCAAATGATACTCCAACGTTAAGAGACTGGAAGAATGAAATTCTTTATTATTTCAATATTGAACAATATCTGACTGCAGACCGAAATAACATAACACAATTTGAAGTCATGTGGGTCTAAGCGAGTGTGATGACATTTGTGGAAATGTATGTAAATGTTTATTGTTTTTGTCTATGTACAGTATCAGTCAAAAGTTTGGACACACCTCTGCTTTTCCTTCACTCTGCAGTCCAACTCATCCCAAAGCATCTCAATTGGGTTGAGGCCGGGTGATTGTGGAGGCCAGGTCATCTGATGCAGCACTCCATCACTCTCCTTCTTGGTCAAATAGCCTTTACACAGCCTGGATGTGTGTTGGGTCATTGTCATGTTGAAAAACAAATGATCGTCCCACTAAGCTCAAACCAGATGGGATGGCGTATCACTACAGAATGCTTTGGTAGCCATGCTGGTTAAGTGTGCATTGAATTCTAAACAAATCATTGACAGTGACACCAGCAAAGCACCCCTACGCCATCACACCTCCCCCTCCATGCTTCACGGTGGGACCTACACATGCTAAGATCATCCGTTCACCTACTCTGCGTCTCACAAAGACACAGCGGTTGGAACCAAAAATTCAAAATTTGGACCAAATGACAGATTTCCACCGGTCTAATGTCCATTGCTCGTGTTTCTTGGCCCAAGCAAGTCTCTTTTTCTGATTGGTAACCTTTAGTAGTGGTTTCATTGCAGCAATTTGACCATGAAGGCCTGATTCACACAGTCTCCTCTGAACAGTTGATGTTGAGATGTGTCTGTTACTTGCAATTTCTGAGGCTGGTAAGTCTAATGCACTTATCCTCTGCAGCAGAGGTAACTCTGGGTCTTCCTTTCCTGTGGCGGTCCTCATGAGAGCCAGTTTCATCACAGCGCTTGATGGCTTTTGTGACTGCACTTGAAGAAACATTCAAAGTTCTTGAAATTTCCCGTATTAACAGACCTTAACGTTTTAATGTAATGATGAACTGTCGTTTCTCTTTGCTTATTTGAGCTGTTCGTGCCATAATATGGACTTGGTCTTTAACCAAACAGGGCTATCTTCTGTAACCCACCGCTACCTTGTCACAATACAACTGATTGGCTCAAACGCATTAAGAAGGAAAGAAATTTCACAAATTAACCTTTAACAAGGAACACCTGTCAATTGAATTGCTTTCCAGGTGACTACCTCATTAAGCTGGTTGAGAGAATAACAAGTGTGTGCAAAGCTGTCATCAAGGCAAAGGGTGGCTACTTTGAAGAATCTTAAATATAAAATATATTTTGATTTGTTTAACACTTTTTTGGTCACTACATTATTCCATATGTGTTATTTCATAGTTTTGATGTGTTCACTATTATTCTACAATGTAGAAAATAGTAAAAATTTAGAAAAACCCTTGAATGAGTAGGTGTGTCTAAACTTTTGACTGGTACTGTATGGTTTTGGTTTGTTGTAACCCCCCCTAAAAACTATAAAACAAATGCATACAAGTCGTGGTCATGGGTCCTGCTGGAGTTTCTACGCGTTCTGGGTGACGTGAGACAACGTCATCATCTCACTGGCTTCTTCTGTAACGGGTGTCCTCCTCCTCTTCAGACGAAGAGGAGGAGTAGGGATTGGACCAAAGTGCAGCGTGATATTTGGACATAATGAAGTTTATTAAAGTACTGACGAAAACCGAAAACACTTCAACAAAKTACAAAATAAGAAAACGACGTAGACAGACCTGAACATGGAACTTACATAAATGCATGAAGAACTCACGAACAGGAACGGACTACATCAAACGAACAAACAAACCGAAACAGTCCCGTGTGGTGCATCCAGACACAGACACAGAAGACAACCACACACAACCAACAATGTGAAAACACCTACCTTAATATGATTCTCAATCAGAGGAGATGAAAACCACCTGCCTCTAATTGAGAACCATATCAGGTACCCAAAACCAACATAGAAACAGAAAACATAGACTGCCCACCCAAACTCACGTCCTGACCAACTAACACATACAAAAACTAACAGAAAACAGGTCAGGAACGTGACACTTCTCTGGTGAGCTCTCATTGTCTCTGATCACCGTTCTGAAAACATCTCACACTACAAGAGCATTGCAGATTTCGTGGCGCTAAAATAAAATATTTGAAAATGTTGGGATGTCTGGGGAGGCTCAAAGACAGGATCGGTAGCTCTCAGAATGTGTCTCTGACCCGCTCACATTAAACAAGCATCGGTGACGGCCAAGTAGGCAATGACAAGGGCATCAAAGACTTTTCCAAGACAGCTAAATCGTGGCCAAAATCATGTAATATACGCCCGGCTTTAGTCGCAGCTACTCCCAGGTAATATCCCGCAATAACTGACGGGCTATGAGTGTTCTGGCACAAAATGGCTGCTATGAGAGACACACGTTGGCAGGTGATGAGGTGTTACCCTCCACACGACTACTGTTCTGATAGGATGTGGGGAAAATGTCTTCCAAACAACACTGTCAGGCCTAGTCTTTTAGTCAGTTACACACCCTTGTTTTTTATACTTTCTTCAATGGTCATTGTGTCAAAAGGCTTGACATAGTGTGAAATACCAGGTGGTAAAAGGCTTGACATAGTGTGAAATACCAGGTGGTAAAAGAACTGAAGCTAGCGTATTGTTGCACTAAACAACCAACAAACGGTTTTGAGACAAATGAGGCTCTTCGCATCTGACCGCTAAGATGCACGTCTCAGGGTCGATTACAGTAACATAATTACAATAACAGTGGTCTGTTGTAATGCTCAAAGTGAGCAGTAAACTGGTAAGACTCAAAAAAGGCTTGCCAGCGGTAAAATCTGAGGGTGGAGGTGACTTTTATAGGGGCAGCGAGTGATGCAGAATATACTAGAGCCATTACCTCACCTGCTATATTTAAAAGTATAAAATTCCCAGAGACCCTTCTCTGTCAGACTGATGCTTCAGAGGAAAATTTGGTCTGAAGCATTTCAGGTAAATGGGTTTTACATGGTGTTGGTATTACAGTAAATGAGTTTTACATGATCTCGGTATTACAGTAAATGAGTTTTACATGGTCTTGGAATTACAGTCAATTATTTTTACATGGTCTTGGAATTACAGTCAATTATTTTTACATGGTCTTGGAATTACAGTCAATTATTTTTACATGGTGTTGTTATTACAGTAAATAATTTTTACATGGTGTTGTTATTACAGTAAATTATTTTTACATGGTCTTGGTATTACAGTAAATTGGTTTTACATAGTGTTGGTATTACAGTAAATTAGTTTTACATGGTGTTGGTATTAAAGTAAATAAGGTTTTACATGGTCTTGGTATTAAAGTAAATAAGGTTTTGCATGGTCTTGGTATTAAAGTAAATAAGGTTTTACATGTGTCAGGTTTTGGCCAGGACTGTTCTGTTTTTTTGTCACTAGATGTCCCCATTGCACCTTTTTTGTACCTTTTGTTTTTCCCTTGCTCTATTATTGTTTGCACCTGTATGTRGTTCCCTTGTTAGTATTTAATCCCTGTGTGTTCCTTAGTTCCTTGCTCAGTGTTTGTATGTTAGCACCCAGCCCCAGCCCAAGCCTTGTTGTGAACATATATTTTTCTCTTGTTGGATTTTCCAGAGGTTCTCTGGTTTTSTTCTTTTGTATTTTGGATTAGTCTTTTAGGTTTGTTTTTTCCCTTGCTGTTTTTACCACTTTGTGGATTTTCTTTGTATTTTGGAAGTTATCTATTTTTTATTAAACCACCATCTCTAGTACTGCTGTGTCTGCCTCATCTTCTGGGTTCTGCCGATTTAGTGACTGTTTCTAGCACCGGGTCTGACAACATCGGGTGGTTGCTATTCAAAGCTAAAATAAGGCTCGTTTCTACATGCGCTCCTTGGTATTAAAGTACATAATTTAACATGTCTGGTATTAAGGTAAGTTTACATGGTATTGTCATTACAGTCAGAATAAGGTTTTACATGGTCTTCGGTATGACAGAGTTAAATAAGGTTTACAATGGCTCTTCGCCAGTTAAAATTACAAAGCAGTTGCACACTTGTCCAAGCATTTCGCGCGCGATGGCCAGACATGACCATCTGCTGCTGAGATTCTCTGAAAAGCACTGACTTGGAGCTTGGTTAACAGGGCCAAGCCTGAAAATTACTAGTTCCAGACACCTGAGCTTAAACATACTCCAAACAATCTCCAAGCTAAACCAAGACCAAAACACCCAGGACAAGGCTTTTTTTTTCTCACATACACCCATACTGTGCTCCATCCTGCCAGTATCGTGTGTGCTGCTGGTCTTTCCTGTGTGTGTGCTGCTGTGCTGTGTCTGGTTCACTCGTGGTGCATGTGCTGCATAAAACAGCTCCTCGCCAATACAACATACACCACTCTCTTACCCATTCCATGAATCGCCGCTATGAACGAGTGCTGTCGTGGGGCAGTTGAGCTACATACCCGCACAGGGCGGAGGTCGGAGCCTACACATAGCCACACAGGGCGGGAGGGGAGCTACCATAAGCACCACAAGGGGGAGGGAGCAACATAGCCACAAGGGAAGAGTACATAGCCACAAGGCCGGGAGAGCCTACACTCAGCCACCACAGGGGGGAGGTGCAGCCTACATAGCCAGCGGCCGGGGCCGCAGGTGCAAGCTAGCATAGCCCGCCACAGGGGAAGCGGGAGCTACACTAGCCACCAAGCGGGCCGGAGGGGACGCTAACATACGCCACACCAGCGGGGCAGAGCTACATAGCCACAACACTCCAGTGGGGGGTAGGGGAGCTTACCATAGCCATACGGGCGGGAGGTGAGGCTCTCTAAAAAGCTATAACGGGCGCCGGACAGCGGGACACTACAAACTAGCAGCCAAGGGCGGCACGGTCGAGCTACACTAGCCGCCTGAAGGGCGGGCACGGGCATCTCACATCAGCCACAACTACGCGGAGCCTCAGGGGGAGTGAGCTACTATCCGCCACAAGGGGGCGGACGGGCGATCTACACTAGCCACCAGGGGAGAGTGACGACCTACAACTACCGCCCGCCCAAGGGGGGCCAGGGGAGCTAACATAGCCACACGCCTTAGGCGGGACGGTGAGCACTACCATCAGCCAACACAAGGCGGGGGCCAGGGGAGCTACATAGCCACACAGGGGGACGGCTGAAAGCACTACATCAGCCACCACAGCGGGGGGCAGGCGAGCTACCAATAGCCTGCAAAGGGGGAGGCGGACGCCTACCACTAGCCGCAAGGCGGGGGACGGCGGATCCTACCATCCCGTGTCGGCGGGCAGGCTGGACGCTCTTAAAGCTACGGCGGGGAGGGGGAGCTTAACAACATAGCAGCGGGCGCGCCGGAGGTGAGCTTCTAAAAAGCTATAAAAACGGGGGCGAGGTGAGCTACCAATAGCAGCGGGGAGGTCGTGAGTTGCTCTAAAAACCTTATCTCGTCAGGTGTTACGCCCTGGCGCTCCGTCGCATGGTTGTGGGGTCGGTGAGTGTGAGTCTAGTCTCCTAGTTGCGGTTCAGGGCAAGCGTGTCAGCGGCGGAGGTGGAAGCCTACATAGCACCACTATCCAGCAGTCACAGGGGGAGCGGCGAGCTACATCAGCCACAAGGGGGAGGCTCTGAGCCTTACATAAGCCACACGGGGAGGGACTAACATCAGCCTCACAGCGGGGGAGGGGAGCACTACCATGCCCCCGCCACGACGACACAGGGGCGCGCACGGGGAGCTAATATAGCCCACACGTCTAAAGGGGGGAGGGCAGCTACAATAAGCCACACCGTCTAATGCATCACCGCCAAGGGGGACGGCTGAGCTACATAGCACCACTCCAACTCCTTCTCCCTTACCAGGGGGAGGTCGAGCTACCAACAGCCACACACCGCGCCACACCATCCTCCCCAATACGCTGCTCTGCTGGTCGTGCTGGTGGTTGCGTAATGTGTGCTGGGTTGGTCTTCTTTGTTCGTGGGCTGCGCGGGTTTTTGTTGCTCGTGTTGCGTTTTTCGGATTTTTTGGTTTTGGTGTTTTTGTCGTTTTTGTGTTTTTGTGGCTTGGCTCTGGGTGCTAGAGTCCTGTTCGTTTGCAGATTGTTGTGGCTTTGGGTTGACGGCCTTTTTTTGCGTCGATGAGTGGTTGTGTTCCTGGGCGCTTTTTCCTGCCCGGGGTTTTCCGCGGTGGTGCCTCTGCGTTGCGTTTGCTTTTTTTTTATTTGTTTTTTTGCCCCTTTTCTTTTTTTTTTGTTTGCTGCCTGTGTGGTGTGGGTGTCCATTCGGTCTCTTGTTGATTGTTGCTTTCGTGGGCGCCCGTTTTGTCCCTGCCCGCTTTTGCCCGGTTTTCCCTCCTTCCCCGCTGTCGCGGTCCTGTCCCTTTTTCTCTCAGGTACCTTCCCTGTGCGCCGCCGGACTCTCCCCCCCATCGCGCCTCCCCTTGAGTCTGTTTTTCGTCTTCCTCTTTGCCTTTTCTTGCCCTGCCTGTATTTTGCTCCCTCGATCGCCTTCGTCTTCTCCCCGCCTGTTTTTTTTTTTTTTTCTCTCTCAGCCGACCTCCTGTCTCCCTATTTGTCTTCATGCCCCTGTTTGCCTCGTTCCCTGTCTCGCCTGTCCCCCACTCACTCACCCCCGCCCTCCCCCTCTCCCTGGCCGCCCGCGCGCTGTGTCCGGCCTCGGGCTCTTGTCGCCTGTCCCGGCTGGGCTGGGTACGGCCCTGCCCCGCCGCTTGGTGGCGCGGCCCCCTGTCTGGCCTTCTTCGTGGCAAGCGTTTACGCTGCACGGTCCCTCCCCCTCGGTCTGGGGGCTCCCTGCCCGCTTCCCCTCGTGGGGCATCCTGCATCCTGAGGCTGTGGGGCTCCGCCCGAACCTCCGGCCGGCCTGGTCCCTGCTGCCGCGCGCTGGGGCCCCGTCTCCGCCACTCCTAATCGTCCCCTCCCGCGCGTCCTGGCCTTCCTCATGCAGCGCCGCAGGTCGCCTGCTCACCGCCCTCCACCCGGCCTGCCGGCCGTCTGACGTTTGGCCCTGCTCCTTCTGGCTGTGTCCGCGGAAGGCTGGGAGCAGGTCCTGTGGTCTGGCTGGACCCCCTGCGTCTTTTTTGCTCTCACCTCCCTCGCCGTGTTTTGGCGCAATCGCAGGCTGCGCTCCCCCCACGCCCCCCACACCCGTGCGTCTGGCCGGTGGCCCCCTCTTCTTTGGCGGTCTTATCTGCACGGGGCCGGCCGCCTGCCGTCAGTTGGAGGAGGAAATGGCCTGGGGCCCTGTCTCGCGCGCTCCTTGACCCCCCCCCTTCCTCCTCCGTCCGGCCCTTGCCGACTGGGTCCAGCTGCTGCGGAATATTCCAGCTGCACCCGACCCGCCCACCCCCGCCGGGCCTCGAGCCGTGCTCGTACGCACGCCTCTCCCAGGTCTGGAGTGCGCCTGCCTCTCCCGCCCTGCCCCACTAAGCCATCATTTGGCGCGGACGCGACGTCGTATTGCCCGCGACCGCCCCGACCATGCGGGATCTGGAGAGTCTGTTGGCGGCGTGGGCCCCCTCTGCTGCCGTGGTGTGCCCCCTGGTCAGCCCTCCCGGCGTTGATTCTTGTCCTTGGCCCCTACGGTTTTCTGTCCCCTTATTGCCGTTCTGCTTTTTGAATGTATCCCTCCTTATGTCCTGCCCTCCTGCCCTTACTTCTTCCTCTCCTGTGATTTTTTCTGGCTTTTTTGTTTTCGCTTCCTTTCTCCACAAGTTGACGTGTACTCTGCTCACCTTACACGACTTCTCATGCTTTGTAGTAGGCCACTGCCACCTTGTCCGTGTATCCCTCCTTGTCTCCCCTCGTCTTATTAACGTACTCTTTTCCTTTTTTCAATTCCTGGCCTCAGCCCACCTGCGGCCCACACCGCCCGTGCTGTTTTCTTTTTTTTTTGGGTGGGTGTAATGTGTCTTGTTGTGATCGTTGCTTGTCTGTCTACCCACTTCTCGGCTGTACCTTTCTTTCCTTCATTCTTTCTTATGACTATTGCCTGTGTCTCTCCTCTTTCCTTTTCTTCCTGGTGCCCCTGGTCCCCTTCCGCCATTTGTGTTTGTTTGGGGGTGTGTGTGTGTGTGTGTGTGTGTGTGTGTGTTCTCTTGTCTGTGCTCTGTGCTGTCTGTTTCTTCTCTGGCCTGTCTCCGTCTGCTGTTCCTCATGGGTGTCTCGTTAATGGTCGTGGGGTATAGGCCGTGGGCCGCCCAGCCCTGGTCCTGTGCTTCCCCTTTCCCTCTGGCCTACGGGGGCACTAACTGGAGTGTGATTGGGACAATTAGAAGGGTTCGAGCCACCGCCCCCAGTGGCGCGTTGACTGCCCGCGACCTAGTCGCGGGCGGAGGGGCGGTCTGGTGCACGTCTCTACAATTACGCACCCTCACAACCTGCGTGCGGGGAGGTTGTGTAGTTCTTCTTCAATGCTGTTATAGCACACCCAACGTTCAGGCACAGCTCCATCCTCCCCTCCTTGTTTCTGTTTTCTTTCCCCGTGCCTCGCGGCCCTCCCGCCTGGCGCCTTCCGTGCCCCGGGTGCCTTCTTAGGGGAGGTGAGCTAACATTTTTAGCCCCCAGAGCCCGCGGCGGTTCCTTACCAGCCGCCGCTCTGGCTGTCTCTGGGCCATTAAAATGGGGAGGGCAGATAACATTTAGCCAAAGGGGGAGCGTCGCACGCCCTCCGCTAACCACCAGCACGGACCTACTCCCGCGTGGGCCGCGGGTCCCATAGCCACACAGGGGGCCGATGGTTGGAGCGCGCTACAATGAGGGGCCCTAATGGCACCAAGGCGGGGTGCTGGCGGGCCGTTGTGGGGGAGCGGTTGGGAGCCCGCTTAGACCGTACGTCGCAAAGGGGCGCCGTGGAGCTTGGGGTGGAGGACGCGTGGTTCGCTGACAACAGTAGGCTCCCCGTTTTTCCGCGCGGGCCTCACGAGCCCCGAGGGGCCCCATACCCCTGGGCTATGCCTTGGGCACAGCGTGGGGGAGGGCTTCGATACGTCCTTCTACGCCGTGTTTTTCCTTTTTGTATTCTTCATAACCACCTGTATTCCCCTCCAGCGTTTGTTGCCGTACTCCCTCGCATTTTACGACTCCATCCTCCCGATGGGTGGGGGGCCCTGCCGGAGCCGCCGAGCGCCGGCCATGAGGTCTCTTAACCCGTAGCCCTGCGCCCCTTACCCTGTACTGCCCTTTATCACTGCCTCCCACCAAGGGGGTGTATTTTCTCACCCATGTGAGTACCATTGACCTATTACCCACAAGGGGGGTGGGGTGGGAGGTGAGGTGCCGTTCCCTCCTAGCCATTTGCCGTCAGGGGCCCTGGCGCGCGCCTGCCGTCGGAGAAAACCTCTCATCCTTGCTTCTTAGGTCCCCGGGGTGGTGACGCTTACATAGCCACAAGGGGGACGTTGAGCTCATATTTGCAAGGGTGGGATGGTCCAATCGCCTGGACCACAGATCTGCTTCAATATGGATATGTCTTATGGATATGGGAGTTTTGCTGGCATTGTCAAAACATCAATTTGAGAATGAATGTAGTAACTATTACCTGAGTTTTCTCCTGAAACTGAAACTGCCGGAAACCGCAGACGGTATCACTGGCATCTGCCTAACAGCACTGAATAGGTGAGGGAGCCAATGGCAGTCTAATGATATTGTTATTATCCTAATCTGCCTTTCTAAGGTCTTCGAAAGCCAAGTTAACAAACAGATGACCGGACCATTTCGAATCCCACCGTACCTTCTCCGCTATGCAATCTGGTTTCAGAGCTGGTCATGGGTGCACCTCAGCCACGCTCAAGTTCCTAAATGATATCATAATCGCCATCGATAAGAAACATTACTGTGCAGCCATATTCATCGACCTGGCCAAGGCTTTCGAATTTGTCAATCACCAAATTCTTATCGGCAGACTCAACAGCCTTGGTTTCTTAAATGATTGACTCACCTGGTTCACAAACTACTTCTCTGATAGAGTTCAGTGTGTCAAATCGGAGGGCCTGTTGTCTGGACCTCTGGCAGTCTCTATGGGGGTGCCACAGGGTTCAATTCTCGGGCCGACTCTCTTCTCTGTATACATCAATGATGTCGCTCTTGCTGATGGTGATTCTCTAATCCACCTCTACGCAGTTGACACCATTCTGTATACCTCTGGTCCTTCTTTGGACACTGTGTTAACTAACCCCCAGACGTGCTTCAATGCCATACAACTCTCCTTCTGTGGCCTCCAACTGCTCTTAAATGCAAGTAAAACTAAATGCATGCTCTTCAACCAATTGCTGCCCGCACCTGCCTGCCTGTCCAGCATCACTACTCTGGACGGTTCTGACTTAGAATATGTGGACAACTACAAATACCTAGGTGTCTGGTTAGACTGTAAACTCTCCTTTCAGATTCACATTAAGCATCTCCAATCCAAAAATGTAATCTAGAATCGGCTTCCTATTTCGCAACAAAGCATCCTTCACTCATGCTGCCAAACATACCCTCGTAAAACTGACCATCCTACCGATCCTCGACTTCGGCGATGTAATTTACAAAATAGCCTCCAACACTCTAATCAACAAATTGGATGCAGTCTATCACAGTGCCATCCGTTTTGTCACCAAAGCCCCATATACTACCCACCACTGCGACCTGTATGCTTGGCTGGCCCTCGCTTCATACTCGTCGCCAAACCCACTGGCTCCAGGTCATCTACAAGTCTCTGCTAGGTAAAGCCCAGCCTTATCTCAGCTCACTGGTCACCATAGCAGCACAGTTTTCAGCTGTGCTAACATTAGTAGCACGCGCTCCAGCAGGTATATCTAACTGGTCACCCCCAAAGCCAATTCTTCCTTTGGCCGCCTTCCTTCCAGTTCTCTGCCGCCAATGACTGGAACGAACTGCAAAAAAACACTGAGGCTGGGGACTCATATCTCCCTCACTAGCTTTAAGCACCAGCTGTCAGAGCAGCTCACAGATCACTGCACCTGTACATCTGACAATAGCCCATCCAACTACCTCATCCCCATACTATTTTATTTATTTTGCTCCTTTGCACCCCAGTATCTCTACTTGCACATTCATCTTCTGCACATCTACCATTCCAGTGTTTAATTGCTATATTGTAACTACTTCGCCACCATGTCCTATTTATTGCCTTACCTCCCTTATCCTACCTCATTTGCACACACTGTATATAGACTTTCTTTTTTTCTATTGTGTTATTGACTGTATGTTAGTTTATTCCATGTGTAACTCTGTGTTGTTGTATGTGTCGAACTGCTTTGCTTTATCTTGGCCAGGTCACAGTTGCAAATGAGAACTTGTTCTCAACTAGCCTACCTGGTTAAATAAAGCTGATATAAAAAATAAATACTTTTTAAAAAATTATCCAAAGCCAAATGTCAGGAACGACTTCCATATCTTTTCATGTTGCAATGGAGCCTCTAAAGTTGACTGATTGACTCTGGATGCAAATGATTTCAATGGCAAACTGTTACAGCCGGACATTACTTTCTTTCTTGTGTTAATGGAAGGGTTACTCTCTCACCAGCCAGGGCATTATAATCCCTTTCATTTTGCATAACATCTCATAGGGCTTTTAAAGGTCATAAGTAAGTTGTTTTACCAGCCTGTTGTCTGCACCATCCTGAGGGCATAACATGGGAGTAGTCAGTCCTGCGTCCTCTCTCCTGCGTCCTCTCTCCTGCGTCCTCTCTCGTGCGTCCTCTCTCCTGCGTCCTCTCTCCTGCGTCCTCTCTCCTGCGTCCTCTCTCCTGCATCCTCTCTCCTCCCTCCTCTCTTGCCTCCTTTTGAAAAAGGTAATTGAGAAGAGGAGAGGGAAAGTGGACGAAAATGTGCTTGTATGAAATGAGACTCCTTCTCCAATTACGTGTCGTCAGGCAGATGGTGTTTACAAGGTAGAATCCCAAAATAAATGCATAAAGCTATAAAATCTAATTTAGTTAGTTAAACAAAATTATAGATAAAAGGATAAGTAGCATATAGTTTTTAAATGTTCGCATGCTGTTCTCCTTCAAGAAAACAATAGCTGATTCGAAGGAGTGTGGCAGATTTCAGGTAGGATACACTTGTGCTTCCTCGCCAAAAGGAGGCTATCGAGGAGGGGAGGACCGTCTTCCGTTTTGCCTACTAACGAATGGACACTGTCCTCAAACAGTTTCTGGGTCACGGAGCAGAAAGGATGAAGGCAACAGGGCAGAGGACTGACTTTTTTTTCCCTAAATGGGAAAAGGCCAGTGAGAGGCTTGACCTGGGACACCTAACCCCTAAACTGGAAGCAGAAGTAATCACATGTCCGGTGTCTTTGAGGGTTCTGGGTTCCATACGCCTGGATCACATTCAGAAGGCAGAAATAGGAGAAAACAAATGTAAAAAAAARATTTCAAAACATATGATCATGGGAATTTGTTTTGTTGCTGTTCCTCGTTTACTGGGGAAAATATCTGCAAAGACACACATGTTCCGCTGTATAACACAATGCCACAGGATGTCATGTATGTTGTTGAAACCCTCAACTTTTAGAGACAATCATCTGTTCCCTCTCTCCTGCTGAACTGGGGGCTTGCTCTTGTAAAAAGGACAGATTATTTTGAAACTCTCACCCACAAGCCCGAACACAAATTACACGTTGCTGCAAATGGTGGTTATCTTTGGGGTCAGCCTTTAAACCATAGCCTTGGGTTGGAGATGTATTATTTATTCATTATGAAGAGGTCATCAATCCCATATTTCTGCTCATTGATTAATGAGTATCTTTAAGACCACAGGACATTATAGATATTTTTTTATTTTTGTTTTTTGTTTTTCTTGCTTTTATCCACTACTATTTTGTATGCTCATGGATTTCAGTTTGTATTGACTGCATTGAAACATTATTATTCTCATTTATACACACGACCGGGCCATGTTTTGGCCTTGTTTTTTAAAGAAAAGCAAAAAATGTTGTCCATTAAAAATAACATCAAATTGATCAGAAAAACAGTGAAGACATTGTTAATGTTGTAAATGACTATTGTAGCTGGAAATGGCTGAAATTTTTATGAATTGCTCAGTTGTGCACCGGGGCCTCCCACTCCTCTTTCTATTCTGGATAGAGCCAGTTTGCACGGTTCTTTGAAGGGAGTAGTACACCGCGTTGTTCCAGATCTTCAGTGTCTTGGCAATTTCTCACATGGAATAGCCTTCATTTCTCCGAACAAGAATAGACTGACGAGTTTCAGAAGAAAGTCCTTTGTTTCTGGCCATTTTGAGCCTGTAATCGAACCCCCAAATGCTGATGCTCCAGATTCTCAACTAGTCTAAAGAAGGTGAGTTTTATTGCTTCTTTAATCAGTACAACAGTTTTCAGCTGTGCTAACATAATTGCAAAAGGGTTTTCTAGTGATCAATTAGCATTTTAAAATGATAAACTTGGATTAGCTAACACAACATGCCATTGGAACACAGGACTGGTGGTTGCTGGTAATGGGCCTCTGTACGCCTATGTAGAAATTCCATAAAAAATATGCTACAATAGTTATTTCCAACATTAACAATGTCTACGCTGTAGACATTTCTGATCAATTTGATGTTATTTTAATTGACAAAAAAATATGATTTTCTTTCAAAAACAAGGCCATTTCTAAGTGACCCCAAACTTTTGAACTGTAGTGTATGTCAAAATTGTAACTAGGCCACACAGGGACATTCAATGTTATCTTGGTAAGCAACGGCAGTGTATATTTGGCCTTGTGTTTTCGGTTATTGTCCTTCTGAAAGGTGAATTTGGCTCCCAGTGCCTGTTGGGAAGCAGACTGAACCATGTTTTCCTCTAGGATTTTGCCTGTGCTTAGTTCTATTCTGTCATGCCCTGATCTGTTTCACCTGTCTTTGTGATTGTCTCCGCCCCCTCCAGGTGTCGCTTATTTTCCCCGGTGTATTTATCCCTGTGTTTCCTGTCTCTCTGTGCCAGTTTGTCTTGTATGTTTCCAAGTAAACCAGCGGTTTTCCCGTTCTCCTGCTTTTTGCATTCTCCTTTTTCTAGTCCTCCCGGTTTTGAACCTTGCCTGTTTTCTGGACTTTGTACCCGCCTGCCTGACCATTCTACCTGCCTTGACCATGAGCCTGTCTGCCACTCTGTACCTCCTGGACTCTGATCTGGTTTTGACCTTTTTGCCTGTCCACGACCATTCTCTTGCCTACCCCTTTGGGTTAATAAACATTGTAAGACTCCAACCATCTGCCTCCTGTGTCTGCATCTGGGTCTCGGTTTGTGCCTTGATACTAGTATACCATTTATTTTTATTTTTTAAAAACTCCCATGTCCTTGCCAATGACAAGCATACCCATAACATGATTCAGGCACCACCATGCTTGAAAATATGAAGAGTGGAACTCAAATCAAATCAAATGTTATTTGTCACATGCGCCGAGTACAACAGGTGTAGACATTACACTGAAATGCTTACTTACAAGCTCTTAACCAAAACCAAAGTGTTAATAAATCATTACAGCTCTTAAGTTCACAAGCAATGTTAATTCATTCAAAAAGTTGGCTAGATATTTCAACTCTGTATGGCAAGCGTGAATGTCTGACTGAAAATGTTTCTGAGGCTGCTTTGAGCCACAGCTCGTTCTAGCTACGTTAACAATCTAATCACATAATCACATTGTTTCTTTGCAAGACAGCGTGGTATCGAGAATCCTCACGACCAAGTGAAGATTCTTGAAGTGTGACCCACATCTGCGCCAAATCATTTAGTGTGTTGGCATTACAAATTACAAAAAAAACGACAGGAAAGACGGTTGTTTAATGTGAGGAGCACAGCGATGTCAGGATTTTGAAAGTCATGTATTGTACAACCGGCATAAGACCCTGGTTTCCTCAAACCGGATGTCCTAGGTTAAGCCCCTCTGGACACCTGCGTAGGAGTGTGCAGATGCCGACTCATCACAATGTTCAGAGGAAATGGCAGTTCAACTCTGCCCATTCAACTATCACACTTCCTCTATACCTCCTCAGCTTCACAATCTCTCAACATACTGTATCCTCGCTGGAAGACAGCTGACATTGACCCCTGAACACTATGAGGTTGTAAAAATACTGTGAAATTGTGAAAATTATGATAATGCCATTTTAGTGTAAGAGCTGTTTGAAAAGACTGCCTGAAAGGTTAGCCTGTTTTGTTGGGATGCAGTTTTGGCCTGCCTGGTGACATCACCAGTAAACTAGTTAATAGACCAATAAGAAAGAGAGTTCCAAATCTCTCTGCCAATAACAGCTAGTTTTCTCCTCTTCACTTAGACCATTCCCAGGCAGTCCTAGCTTGTTTGAGAAATTGCTCTTTGCTAAAACACTATTTTGTGTTTATTTTTGACCATTTTAACTTAAAACAGCCACAGTAAGGTATCTGTATTTATTATCGATCCCCACTCTTCCAGTTAAACAATTTAAAAAACATTACAATACATTTCACAACACATTAAGTGTGTGCCCTCAGGCCACTACTCTACTACCACATATTTACAACACAAAATCTACATGTACATATTTGTATAATGCATGTGTTATCATGTGTGTGTATGCATGTGTGTGTGTCTCTCTGTGTGTGTGTGTCACTTCATAGTCCCCATTGTTCCATAAGGTGCATTGTTATCTGTTTTTAAATCTGATTTTACTGCTTGCATCAGTTACCTGATGTGGAATAGAGTTATATGTACTCGTGGATCTATGTAGTACTGTGCGCCTCCCATAGTCTGTTCTGGACTTGGGGACTGTGAAGAGAGAGTAGTCCAGGTGCTACAAAACTAGGGCCGGTAGGACCTGCCTTGTTGATAGTGATGTTAAGAAGGCAGAGCAGCGCTGGACAGACTTCTCCCCATCTTAGCTACTGTTGCATCAATATGACCATGACAGTTTACAATCCAGGGTTACTCCAAGCAGTTTAGTCTCCTCAACATTTTCAATTTCCACATTATTCATTACAAAGTTTAGTTGAGGTTTAGGGTCTAGTGAATGATTTGTCCCAAATACAATGCTTTCAGTTTTTGAAATATTTAAGACTAAGTCGTTTCTTGCCACCCATTCTGAAAGTGACTGCAGCTCTTTGTTAAGTATTGCAGTGATTTATCTTGCTGTGGTAGCTGATGTGTATAGTGTTGAGTCATCAGCAAACATAGACACACAGGCTTTACTCAGAGCCGGGGCAGAACATTAGTAAATATTGAAAAAAGTAAGGGGCCTAGACAGCTGCCCTGGGGAATTCCTGACTCTACTTGGATTATGTTGGTGAGGCTTCCATTAAAGAACACCCTCTGTGTTCTGTTCAACAGGTAACTCTCAATCCACAATATAGCAGGCGATGTAAAGCCATAACACATATGTTTTTCCAGCAGCAGATTATGATCAATAATGCCCCAGTGGAGTAGGTAAAATACATTGACTACTTTAGAGATGCCCCAGTGTAGTAGGTAAAATACATTGACTACTTTAGAGATGCCCCAGTGTAGTAGGTAAAATACATTGACACTTAGAGATGCCCCAGTGTAGTAGGTAAAATACATTGACTACTTTAGAGATGCCCCAGTGTAGTAGGTAAAATACATTGACTACTTTAGAGATGCCCAGTGTAGTAGGTAAAATACATTGACTACTTTAGAGATGCCCAGTGTAGTAGGTAAAATACATTGACTACTTTAGAGATGCCCCAGTGTAGTAGGTAAAATACATTGACTACTTTAGAGATGCCCCAGTGTAGTAGGTAAATACATTGACTACTTTAGAGATGCCCAAGTGTGTAGAGTAAAATACATTGACTACTTTAGAGATGCCCCAGTGTAGTAGGTAAAATACATTGACTTCTTTAGAGATGCCCCAGTGTAGTAGGTAAAATACATTGACTACTTTAGAGATGCCCCAGTGTAGTAGGTAAAATACATTGACTGCTTTAATGACGCCCAGTGTAGTAGGTAAAATACATTGACTGCTTTAGACGCCCCAGTGTAGTAGGTAAATACATTGACTTCTTTAGTGATGCCCCAGTGTAGTAGGTAAAATACATGACTACTTTAGTGATGCCCCAGTGTAGTAGGTAAAATACATGGACTACTTTAGAGAGATGCCCCAGTGTAGTAGGTAAAATACATGGACTACTTTAGAGATGCCCCAGTGTAGTAGGTAAAATACATGACTACTTTAGAGATGCCCCAGTGTAGTAGTAAAATACATTGACTGCTTTAGAGATGCCCAGGTAGTAGGTAAAATACATTGACTGCTTTAGAGATGCCCCAGTGTAGTAGGTAAAATACATTGACTGCTTTAGACGCCCCAGTGTAATAGGTAAAAACATTGACTACTTTAGACGCCCCAGTGTAGTAGGTAAAATACATTGACTGCTTTAGAAGTGCCCCAGTGTAGTAGGTAAAATACATTGACTGCTTTAGAGATGCCCCAGTGTAGTAGGTAAAATCATTGACTGCTTTAGAGATGCCCCAGTGTGTAGGTAAAATACATTGACTGCTTTAGACGCCCAGTGTAATAGGTAAAAACATTGACTGCTTTAGAGATGCCCCAGTGTAATAGGTAAAAATACATTGACTACTTTAGAGATGCCCCAGTGTAGTAGGTAAAATACATTGACTGCTTTAGAGATGCCCAGTGTAGTAGGTAAAATACATTGACTGCTTTAAGACGCCCCAGTGTAATAGGTAAAATACATTGACTGCTTTAGAGATGCCCCAGTGTAATAGGTAAAATACATTGACTGCTTTAGTGACGCCCCAGTGTAGTAAGTAAAATACATTGACTACTTTAGTGATGCCCCAGTGTAGTGGTAAAATACATACTACTTTAGTAATGCCCAGTGTAGTAAGTAAAATACATTGACTACTTTAGTGATGCCCCAGTGTAGTGGTAAAATACATTGACTACTTTGGTGATGCCCCAGTGTAGTAGGTAAATACATTGACTGCTTTAGAGATGCCCCAGTGTAGTAGGTAAAATACATTGACTGCTTTAGACGCCCCAGTGTAATAGGTAAAATACATTGACTACTTTAGACGCCCCAGTGTAGTAGGTAAAATACATTGACTGCTTAAGAGATGCCCAGTGGTAGTATGTAAAATACATTGACTGCTTTAGAGATGCCCCAGTGTAGTAGGTAAAATACATTGACTGCTTTAGAGATGCCCCAGTGTAGTAGTAAAATACATTGACTGCTTTAGACGCCCCAGTGTAATAGGTAAAATACATTGACTGCTTTAGAGATGCCCCAGTGTAATAGGTAAAATCATTGACTACTTTAGAGATGCCCCAGTGTAGTAGGTTAAATACATTGACTGCTTTAAGATGCCCCAGTGTAGTAGGTAAAATACATTGACTGCTTTAGACGCCCCAGTGTAATAGGTAAAATACATGACTGCTTTAGAGATTGCCCAGTGTAATAGGTAAAATACATTGACTGCTTTAGATGATGCCCCAGTGTAGTGGGTAAAATACATTGACTACTTTAGTGATGCCCCAGTGTAGTGGGTAAAATACATTGACTACTTTGGTGATGCCCCAGTGTAGTAGGTTAATACATTACTCTTTAGAGATGCCCCAGTGTAGTAGGTAAAATACATTATGACTTTAGAGATGCCCCAGTTGTAGTGGGTTAAAATACATTGACTACTTTAGAGATGCCCCAGTGTAGTAGGTAAAAAATGCATTGACTACTTTAGAGATGCCCCAGTGTAGTGGGTAAAATACATTGACTACTTTGGTGATGCCCCAGTGTAGTAGGTAAATACATTGACTGCTTTTAGAGAGCCCAGTGTAGTAGGTAAAATACATTGACTGCTTTAGACGCCCCATGTATAGGTAAAATACATTGACTACTTTAGAGCCCCAGTGTAGTAGGTAAAATACATTGACTGCTTTAGAGATGCCCCAGTGTAGTATGTAAATACATTGACTGTAGAGATGCCCAGTGTATAGTAAAATACATTGACTGCTTTAGAGATGCCCCAGTGTAGTAGGTAAAATACATTGACTGCTTTAGACGCCCAGTGTAATAGGTAAAATACATTGACTGCTTTAGAGATGCCCAGTGTAATAGGTAAAATACATTGACTACTTTAGAGATGCCCCAGTGTAGTAGGTAAAAAATACATTGACTGCTTTAGAAGATGCCCCAGTGTAGTTAGTATAAATACATTGACTGCTGTAGACGCCCCAGTGTATAGGTAAACATTGACTGCTTTAGAGATGCCCCAGTGTAGTTTAAAATACATGACTTTTAGAGATGCCCCAGTGTAGTAGGTAAAATACATTGACTGCTTTAGAGATGCCCCAGTTGTAGTAGGTAAAATACATTGACTGCTTTAGACGCCCCCAGTGTAATAGGTAAAATACATTGACTGCTTTAGTGAGCCCCAGTGTAGTGGGTAAAATACATTGACTACTTTAGTGATGCCCCAGTGTAGTAGGTTAAATACATTGACTCTTTAGTGATGCCCAGTGTAGTGGTAAAATACATTGACTACTTAGTGATGCCCCAGTTGTATAGGTTAAAATACATTGACTCTTTAGTGATGCCCAGTGTAGTGGTAAAATACATTGACTCTTTAGAGATGCCCCAGTGTAGTAGGTAAAATACATTGACTACTTTAGAGATGCCCCAGTTGTAGTGGGTTAAAATACATTGACTACTTTAGAGATGCCCCAGTGTAGTAGGTAAAAATACATTGACTACTTTTAGAGATGCCCCAGTGTAGTTAGGTAAAATACATTGACTCTTTAGAGATGCCCCCAGTGTAGAAGGTAAAATACATTGACTACTTTAGAGATGCCCCAGTGTAGTAGGTAAAATACATTGACTACTTTAGAGAGCCCCAGTTAGTAAGGTAAAATACATGACTCTTTAGAGTGCCCCAGTGTAGTAGGTTAAAATACATTGACTCTTTAGTGACGCCCCAGTGTAGTAGGTAAAATACATGACTAGCTTTAGAGACCCCAGTGTAGTAGGTAAATACATGACTGCTTTAGAGATGCCCCAGTGTAGTAGGTAAAAACATTGACTACTTTAGAGATGCCCCAGTGTTGTAGTAGTAAAATACATTGACTTCTTTAGAGATGCCCCAGTGTAGAAGTAAAATAACATTGACTGCTTTAGAGATGCCCCAGTGTAGTAGGTAAAATACATTGACTGCTTTATGAGCCCCAGTGTAGTAGGGTAAAATACATTGACTACTTTAGAGATGCCCCAGTGTAGTTAGTAGGTAAAATACATTGACTGCTTTAGTGATGCCCCAGTGTAGTAGGTAAAATACAATGACTGCTTTAGAGCCCCAGTGTAGTAGGTAAAATACATTGACTCCTTAGAGATGCCCCAGTGTAGGAAGGTAAAATACATTGACTGCTTTAGAGATGCCCCAGTGTAGTAGGTAAAATACATTGACTCTTTAGTGATGCCCCAGGTAGTAGTAAAATACATTGACTGCTTTAGAGATGCCCCAAGTGACTGTAGTAAGGTAAAATAATTACATTGACTACTTTAGAGATGCCCCCAGTGTAAGTAGTAAAATACATTGACTGCTTTAGACGCCCCAGTGTAATAGGTAAAATACATTGACTACTTTAGAGATGCCCCAGTGTAGAAGGTAAAATACATTGACTGCTTTAGAGATGCCCCAGTGTAGAAGGTAAAATACATTGACTGCTTTAGAGACGCACCCATGTAGCTCCTTTATTATTTTTTCTAATTATTAGCAGAGGGGTTGTTTTTGAATAAAGAAAATCACCTGTCACCTGTCTAACCACAGTGAAGTCTCAATTAATTAAAATAAAATGTTTTTTTTATATATTTTCTTTATACATTCTACAGCCTATAATACCTACATGTTTCAAGCAGACCAACATAGTCCCTGCCCAAGAACGCCAAGGAAACCTGTCTAAATGACAATCGCCCTGTAGCACTCTCATCTGTAGCCATGAAGGCCTTTGAAAGGCTGGTCATGGCTCACATCAACACCATCATCCGTATTCCCTGGATCCACTCCAATTCACATACCTCCCCAACTGATCCACATATGATGCAATCTCTGTTGCACTCCACACTGCCCTGTCCCACCTGGACAAGAGGAACACCTATGTGAAAATGATGTTKATTGAAAAGAGTTCAGCTTTCAACACCATAGTGCCCTCCAAGCTAAGGACACTGGGACTGAACACCTCCCTCTGAAACTGGATCCTGGCGTTCCTGACGGGCCACCCCCAGGTGGTGAGGGTGGGCAACAACACATCCGCCACGCTGACCCTCAAAACGTGGGCCTCTCAGGGATTTGTGTATAGTCCCCTCCTGTACTCCTTGTTCACCCACGACTGCGTGACCGAGCATGACTCCAACACCATCATTAAGTTTGCCAACGACGGTGGTAGATCTGATCACCGACAACAATGAGACGGCCTATAGGCAGGAGGTCAGAGACCTGGCAGTGTAGTGCCAGAACAACAACCTCTCCCTCAACGTCAACAAGACAAAGGAGCTGATCGTGGACTACAGGAAATGGGGGGCGAGCACACCCCCATATCCACATCGACAGGGCTGCAGTGGAGCGGGTCAAGAGCGTCAAGTTCCTCGGTGTGCTCATCGCTAAGGATCTATCATGGTCCACACACACCAACACAATCATGAAGAGGGCACGAAGACGCCTCTTCCCCCTCAGTGGGTGATCTTTTACCCCGTAGTTTCAGTCATAACTACCACCGGTCACAAGCTTTTTAATCCCACCCCTCAGCTTCTGTCAGCTCATCCCACCTATCTCAACAGACCACCCTCTCTCCACAGACCACCTTCTATCTCCATGTGCCATATGTCTTTAAACTGTACTGTGATGTTTAACATAAATGTTTTACCTTTCTACTCACATAGTATCCACAGATTATAAGTATATTTTTGTACAATAATTTAAATGTAAAACTCCAGGTGTTGAATCTTGCATTGTTTTGTATATCAGCTCATGCATCTTGTGCCATGGAATCGGGTACATAAAAAATCTCTTCCCAGCTATTTTGCAACCTGTATGGTGCAACTGTCAACAGTTTGGTCCTCAAATAAAACGGGTATATTTGTCTAATTATGGCAGTTTTTTCTCCTCTGGTTTTGGTCCTTAATAAAGGGCAGACAGACCAGTTCTGTACTTCCTCCCCCTTCCACTTACCTCCTCCATTTCTGCAGTAGTGCTTCATCAATTGGGGGTTACTTTGGATTGTGCAAACTATCCCATATATTTCTGCAGGTGTGACATAACTCTATCATTCCTATTCATAATAATATATATATATAATATATATATAATATATATAATATATATATAATATATATATATATATAATACCCTTTAAAATATATAAATATCATCAAGAAATCATTTTAATCTATCAGTATATTTGAGTTTAGTTTTTTATATATTTGTCGTAATATTTGTTCTGTCTTTTCTGGAGGATGAAATTGAAATTTTAGCCAGCATGCTATGGCTTGTATGAGAAAGAGCGACACTTCAAACAAGGTTTCTGTCACGTGTGCTCCCTCTTCAGCCTCTAGGTCACCAGGCTGCTCGTAGGGCGCACACCTGTCACCATCGTTACGCGTCGTCAGACTCACCTGGACTCCATCACCTCCCTGATTACCTTCCCTATATATGTCACTCCCTTTGGTTCCTTCCACAGGCGTCATTGTTTCTGTTTCAGTTTCATGTCTGTGTGCTGTTAGTGTTTCTTGTTTTGTATTATGTTTAATTTATTTTATTAAAATACTCACTCCCTTAACTTGCTTCCGTGACTCTCAGCGCATATCGTTAGTTTCAATTAACTGAAAATGAGAGGTTGTAATCTTTATGAACAAGGGATGAGCCTTTGTAATCTACTGCAGAACCAGTTCGGGTTGAAGTAAAACGTTTGAGTGAAGCTTTTTTGTGAGTGGTTTAGTGCTTTAATATTACATAATGTCAACCCCCCCAAACTCATATTCATTATATAAATAGGCATGTTTAATCAACATGCCTGGCTGCTATAAATGCTATACATTGTCCGTATTTCACTTAAACAATGGGGATTAACCAAAAATATCAGTTTTTGGCTAGGTCTACTGGAATACTTTACAGTTTTGTTGTTTTCAGTCAAAACAAGCACCTGGTGCAACTTTAGAGCACGTTCGACTTGCCTGACTGCCCAGTTGACACGTCCCAGGCAATAGGGCAACCCTTAAAGTCAACCACTAAATATAGAAACTGTCTCATATCCTGTAGAATCCCCAACCAGATGTCTCATAACAGGGCATCTAGT
Organism: Salvelinus sp. IW2-2015; assembly: GCF_002910315.2. Classification (NCBI taxonomy): domain Eukaryota; kingdom Metazoa; phylum Chordata; class Actinopteri; order Salmoniformes; family Salmonidae; genus Salvelinus; species Salvelinus sp. IW2-2015. The sequence continues at coordinate 126,968 of NW_019957657.1, read as the reverse complement.
TTGTTAGCGCGGTGTCTACAGGATGGGAGAGGCAGATACACCCTGTCTGTCTCTAATTAACGCCAGCCTGTCAGTGCCAGAGAGAGATGTGTCCAGACATGATAGTTAGAGTCCCAACCAACCAAAGATCTGAGATAGGGAACATAGCCAGGCGCTTGGCTTATGTCTTGGATCATGTCTACCTGGGTCATAAATACCAGCCTTAAAAATAAAAAATATAAAGATGCTGCCTCTCCTCTGCAAAAACAAAGGGCCAGACATTCCAATATTTTTTGGATTCAGATCCCAATGATTGGATTTGCTTCATAGGGCAGACTCCAAGCAACAAATATATTTCACAACTACCAGATAATATAATAATTGGATTATGAAGTACGGTCATTATTTAGGGGAATGTAAGGTGATCCTAAATGTGTGCTTAGGGGATAGAGTGGGTTAGAAGGTAGAGCAGAGTACAGTGGCAAATATTGGCTCCAATTCACAAAGACATACCAATGGGGAATGAGTTACACATGACATCATACATCTGTGGAAGATGTATGAATATATTTCCAATCCTTTGGATCAATTCAATACATGGAAATCATTGCTGGATTTCTTAGGAAGTGTGGGGGGGGACTGTTTTTGAATTGCTGCAAAACAATACAGATGTGTTGAAATAAGGATTACACAACGGACTCTGTGTTTCAACATGTATGGGATTTACTGTGTATTTCCTACTGTAGGATTCAATGGAATTAGATTTGCTAACATTCTTTCTTTATAGTTCTGMCTGAAATGCAATTGAATTATATGTGTCCCTATGGTCCAATTATATGTGTGTTTCATCCTCAGAACTTCTAATAAACATGATCGTCTTTCCAACTTAATCCCCAAAAAACTAAAATCCAGCCTGCAATTATATGTAACATGGGTAATGCCTTCCACACAGACCCCAATTTACAAATCCTCCCCATTTGATTCCACCCCCATAATCTTGTCAGGAAAAGAAACGGAAGAAACCAAAACCGTTTATGACCTGCAATTTGACCGCTGTAGCCCGGGAGTGCCACCACTCCCATCCCTGGTTTATTAATCTGTGTGTATGGCTCTGAGGAAGAGAAGAGAAGAGAAGAGAAGAGAAGAGAAGAGAAGAGAAGAGAAGAGAAGAGAAGAGAAGAGAAGAGAAGAGAAGAGAAGAGAAGAGAGAAGAAGAGATTAGAGGACAGAGCTGGAGCCATATCAGCATACTGTAGGTGGCCTTCTCACCTCCTCAGATGATGCCAACGTCAGGGCGTGTTGTTAGCACAGGAGGACAAAGGACAAGGTCAGTGCATGTTGTTAGCACAGGAGGACAAAGGACAAGATCAGTGAGTGTTAAAACAGGAGGACAACGGACAAGGTCAGGGTGTGTTGTTAACACAGGAGGACAAAGACCAGGGGAAAACAGAGGTTAAACCTTCATATGATGTGAGGTAAAGGTAGACCAAAGTGGAAACAGACTTAAACAGAACACAGGGTCAGCTCCATCATGTACGTTACGTGCCTCGTCAAAAGGAATTCTTTCAAAATTACAGGGTTTTCCTCCAACAATACGCCATTGTAACAAAACAAGGTCGGGCCGAGATCCTGTGGATGATGTAAGGAATTACGCTCTTTAAGGACGAGGTGAAAGAAACAAAACAAAAAACCCTCAGGGTTCAGCCAGGAGTGGAACTGTTCCCTCTCTCTCCTCCTCTCTCTCTCCTCCACTCTCTCTCCTCCTCTCTCTCTCCTCCACTCTTTCTCCTCCTCTCTTCTCGCTCCACTCTCTCTCCTCTCTCTCTCTCTCCTCCTCCATTCTCTCCTCCACTCTCTCTCCTCCTCTCTCTCCTCCTCACTCTCTCTCTCCTCCTACTCTCTCTCCTCCACTCTCTCTCCTGCACGCTCTCTCTCCTCCTCTCTCTCCTCCACTCTCTCTCCTCCACTCTCTCTCCCTCCACTCTCTCTTCTCCTCCACTCTCTCTCTCCTCCTCTCTCTCCTCCATCTCTCTCTCTCCTCCTCTTCCTCTCCTCCTCTCTCTCCTCCACTCTCTCTCCTCCTCTCTCTTCTCCGCTCCTCTTCTCTCTCCTCCCTCTCTCTCCTTCTCCCTCCTCTCTCTCTCCTCTCCTCCTCCTCCACTCTCTCTCCCCTCCCTCTCCTCTTCTCTCTCCTCCTCTCTCTCTCTCTCCCCTCTCCTCTCCTCCCTCGTCTCTCCTTCTCTCGTCTCTCCCCTCTCTCTCCTCCCTCTCTCTCTCACTCTCTCTCCTCCATCTCTCTCCTTCTCTCTCTCTCCTCCTCTCTCTCTCCCCACTCTCTCTCCTCCACTCTCTCTCCTCCTCTCTCTCTCTCCTCCTCTCTCTCCTCCATCTCTCTCTCCTCTCTCCTCTCTCTCACACTCTCTTCCTCCACTACTCTCTCCTCCTCTCTCTCCTCCTCTCTCCTCCTCTCTCTCTCCCCACTCTTCTCCCTCCTCCTCTCTCTCCGTCCACTCTCTCTCCTCCTCTCTCTCGTCCCTCCACTCCTCTCTCCTCCACTCTCTCTCCTCCACATCTCTCTCCTCCACTCTCTCACATAACTGCTCTCTCCTCCACTCTCTCTCCTCCTCTCTCTCTCCTCCACTCTCTCACATGAACTTCTCTCTCCTCTACTCTCTCTCCTCACTCTCTCTCCTCCTCTCTCTCTCCTCCTCACCTCTCTCCTCTACTCTCTCTCTCCTCTCTCTCTCCCTCTCACTCCTCCTCCACTCTCTCTCCTCTCCCGTCTCTCCTCCTCCTCTCTCTCCTCCACTCTATCACATATAACTGCTCTCTCCTCCTCTCTCTCTCCTCCACTCTCTCACATAACTGCTCTCTCAATTTCTCTCTCTATCATTTGCAACCTCTCTCTCTTTCTCGCTCGCTGTCAACTCCCAGTGTTTAACTCTAGTCTTTAACTCCTAGTGTTTAACTCCTAATCTTTAACTCCTAGTGTTTAACTCCTAATCTTTAACTCCTAGTGTTTAACTCCTAATCTTTAACTCTAGTCTTTAACTCCTAGTGTTTAACTCCTAGTCTTTAACTCCTACATTTTCATTTTGTAAAAGTTATAGATTATACAGTGCATTCATACAGTATTCAGACACCTTGACTTTTTCCACATTTTGTTACGTTACAGTCTTATTCTGAAACCGATTAAAATATTTTTTCACCTCATCAATCTACACACAATACTCCATAATTACATTTTTAGAAATGTTTGCAAATTTATAAAAAATAAAAGACAGAAATACCTTATTTACATAAGTATTCAGACCCTTTCCTATGAGACATTGAAATGTAGTTCAGGTGCATCCTGTTTCCATTGATAATCCTTGAGATGTTTCTACAACTTGATTGGAGTCCACCTGTGGTAAATTAAATTGATTGGACATGATTTGGAAAGGCACACACCTGTCTATATAAGGTCCTACAGCAAAAAAACAAGCCATGAGGCCGAAGGAATTGTCGGTAGAGCTTCGAAACAGGATTGTGTGGAGGCACCGATCTGGGGAAGGGTACCAAAGAAATTCTGCAGCTTTGAAGGTCCCCAAGAACACAGTGACCTCCATCATTCTTAAATAGAAGAAGCTTGGAACCACCAAGACTCTTCCAAGAGCTGTCCGCCTGGCCAAACTGAGAAGGGCCTTGGTCAGGGAGGTGAACAAGAAACCAATGGTCACTCTGACAGAGGTCCAGAGTTCCTCTGTGGACATCGGAGAACCAATCAGGCCTTTATGGTAGAGGGGCCAGATGGAAGCCACTCCTCATTAAATGGTTTTGAACTCCCAGTGTTGAACTCCCAGTGTTTAACTCCCAGTGTTGAACTCCCAGTGTTGAACTCCCAGTGTTGAACTCCCAGTGTTGAACTCCCAGTGTTGAATTCCCAGTGCTTAACTCCCAGTGTTGAACTCCCAGTGTTGAA
>NW_019957657.1:29145-120989 GCF_002910315.2 Salvelinus sp. IW2-2015 | reverse complement strand
TGTGTGTGTGGTGTGTGTGTGTGGGGGGGGGGGGGTTCTGGACCCTTCTCCATCAGGGTTAAGAGAGGGAGGAGGAGGGGGGGGGGACCAGTGAGGAGTGGAGAAGAGGAATATCTGACTAGATATTGTAGACAACAATAGACCAGCCGTAAAGAATCCTACCCTAGGCTGCTTCTATACTGACTGGGCTGCTTCTATACTGACTGGGCTGCTTCTATACTGACTGGGCTGCTTCTATACTGACTGGGCTGCTTCTATACTGACTGGGTGCTTCTATACTGACTGGGCTGCTTCTATACTGACTGGGCTGCTTCTATACTGACTGGGCTGCATTATCTGATGGGCTGCTTCATACTGACTGGCTGCTTCTATACTGACTGGCGCTTCTATACTCACTGGGCTGCTTCTATACTGACTGGGCTGCTTCTATACTGACTGGGCTGCTTCTATACTGACTGGGCTGCTTCTATACTGACTGGGATGCTTTATACTGACTGGCTGCTTCTGCTGAACTTGGCTGGATTGGACTTGGCTGGCTGGGCTGGACTTGCCTGGACTTGCCTGGGCTGGACTGGGCTGGGTTGGGCTGGCTTGGCTGGGCTGGGCAGGACTGGGCTGTATTTGGCTGGACTGGGCTGGACTGGTGGCTGGACTGGGCTGTATTTGCTGGACTGGGCTGGGCTGGCTGGGCTGGCTGGACTGGGCTGTATTTGGCTGGCTGGGCTGGGCTGGACTTGGCTGGGCCGGACTGGGCTGGACTGGGCTGTATTTGGTGGACTGGCTGGGCTGGGCTGGACTGGCTGTATATGGCTGGACTGGGTGTATATGGCTGGACTGGGCTGGGTTATTAATTATGGCCCTCTGATCCATCCCCATCCTCCCATATTCAGATCTGCTCAGGAAGTATTTCCTTGTTCAACTGGAGAAATACATGAATGTTTGTTTTTCTCGTTGGCACATCCATTAAGGTCTCTATTTAATCTGTCACGCACGCACGCACACACTCACAGCAGAGTGGAAATCCAGTCTGGTCCTCCTTCTTGCCATATTTTTGGGTAAAGCTCTTCTCCAGACACAGTTTGTCTGCCCGGGTTGACTGTTCTATAGGTCTGGAAAAGTCAATGGAGACTGCAGGAACAAGCCAATGAAGGTTGAAAGAAATTGTCCTTGTCGTTATAGGTTATTGGAGGATTGTAACAAAGTGGCGGAACTTTGCATTGACCGTGTTATCACTGGGTTTCTTAAAGCGATACTAACGGGAGATCACATGCACCTGCCGAGCTAAAATAAGATTGATTACTATGAAGAACCCACAAGAATAAACCAGTAATTTAGCTGATGTTACGGGTGATACCAGACAGCTACAACTTTCCTTGTCTAGGTTCTCTATTCCCGCCCCCAAAATGAAATAGTCTGCTCAAAGAGTAGGTTTAAATCTCCACTTAGTCTGCTCAAAGAGTAGGTTTAAATCTGTACTTAATCTGCTCAAAGAGTAGGTTGAAATTATACTGAGAATAATACCCTTTTGAGGGACAAAATATCTTCAAAGATTTTGACAGCAAACTGGACTGAATGTTAAAGCTGCAATATGTAACTTTTGGATGACCTGACCAAATTCACATAGAAACGTGAGCAATAGATTTGTCACTCATTGAAAGCAAGTCTAAGAAGCGGTAGATCTGTTCTATGTGTGTTATTTCTATGCTTCCTGTTCTTAAGTTTCGTTTCTTGCTTCTTTTACTTTTGGTTTTGTACAGCAGCTTCAAACAGCTGAAAATACAATATTTTTTTTCATGGAAAATATATTTCACAGTGTTTTAGATGGTGCAATGATTCTCTACACTACACTTTGCTTGTTTTGTCACATGAACTGAAATTAGGCAAACTATTAGAATTTTTGCAATAAGGACATTTTAGCATAGTACATCTTTAACACTGACATCAGCTTTAGGGAGCAATTGAGAGAGGGGAGAATGAGAGGAATGGAGAGAGGGGAGAGAGAGGGGGGGAGGAGAGCGAAAGGGGAGAGAGAGAAAAGAAAAGGAGAGGGGCGATGGCAAGTGAGACAAAGGAAAGCGAAAAAAAGCGGACGGTAGAAGAGTAGAAGGTAGGTAAGTAGTATTAAGGTATTAGTAGTAGCTAGGTTGAGTAGGTAAGGAGGGAGGGCTAACTGGTTAGGAGAATGTCCTTTCTATCAGTTATCATCTCCAACTGGCTCATGAAGGCCTCCATCATCTCCGAGTCGATCTCCAAACTGGCCCATGAAGCCTCCATTCATCTCCCGAGTCGATCTCCAACTGGCCCATGAAGGTCTCCATTTATCTCCCGGTCGATCTCCAACTGGCCATGAAGGCCTCCATTCATCTCCCGAGTCGATCTCCAACTGGCCCATGAAGTCTCCATTCATCTTCCGAGTCGATCTCCAACTGGCCCATGAAGGCTCCATTCATTACTCCCGAGTCGATCCTCCAACTGGCCCATGAAGGCCTCCATTCATCTCCCGAGTCGATCTCAACTGGCCCATTGAAGGCCTCCATTCATCTCCCGAGTCGATCTCCAACTGGCCCATGGAAGGCCCCCGTTCCAATCATCTCCCGAGTCGATCTCCAACTGCCCTGAAGGTCTCCATTCATCTCCCGAGTCGATCTCCAACTGGCCCATGAAGTCTCCATTCACTCCCGAGTCATCTCCAACTGCCCATGAAGCCTCCATTCATCTCCCGAGTCGATCTCAACTGGCCATGAGGTCTCATCATCTCCGAGTCGATCTCCAACTGGCCATGAAGGCCTCATTCATCTCCCGAGTCGAGCTCCAACTGCCATGAAGGCCTCATTCATCTCCCGAGTCATCTCCAACTGCCATGAAGCTCCATTCATAAACACACTGCAACGACCCTGACACCCTGCCGTATGGGGAGTGTGTGTATTAATATGTATGTGTAGGTTAATAAGTGTGTGGATTAATAGTATGTGTAGGTTAATAAGTGTACACGCGCAGGCTTGGTGTGTGTGTGTGTGTGTGTGTGTGTGTGTGTGTGTGTGTGTGGTGTGTGTGTGTGTGTGTGTGTGTGTGTGTGTGTGTGCAGTGTGCAAGTCGCCATATTTCCTCTATGTATAATTCCATTCTTCTGTCTTCTCACACTGAAGGACAGTAACCCACGAGGGCCGTCTTACTTTAAATGACCATAGCTTGATCTCAGAGATGTTATGACTGTTCTCCCCATTAGAGGAGGGGGTTCCTCTTTTACACCAACCAGTGTTTTATTAGAGGAGGAGTTCCTCTTTTACACCAACCAGCGTTTTATTTAGAGGAGGGGTTCCTCTTTTACACCAACCAGTGTTTTATTTAGAGGGGGTTCCTATTTTTACACCAACCATGTTTTATTTAGAGGAGGGTTCCTCTTTTACACCAACCAGCGTTTTATTTAGAGGAGGGCCTCTTTTTTACACCAACCAGTGTTTTATTTAGAGGAGGGGGTTCCTATTTTCCACCAACCAGCATTTTATTTAGAGAGGGGGTTCCTCTTTTACACCAACCAGTGTTTTATTTAGAGGGGTTCCTCTTTTACACCAACCAGCGTTTTATTTAGAGAGGTGTGTTCTCTTTTACACCAACCAGCGTTTTATTTAGAGGAGGGGTTCCTCTTTTACACCAACCAGTGTTTTATTTAGAGGAGGGGTTCTATTTTCACCAACCAGCATTTTATTTAGAGGAGGGGTTCCTCTTTTTTCACACCAACCAGTGTTTTATTTAGAGGGGGTTCCTATTTTACACCAACCAGTGTTTTATTTAGAGGAGGGTTCCTCTTTTACACCAACCAGTGTTTTATTTAGAGGAGGGGGTTTCTCTTTTACACCAACCAGTGTTTTATTTAGAGGGGTTTCTCTTTTACACCAACCAGTGTTTTTTTAGAGGAGGGTTCCTATTTTCCACCAACCAGCATTTATTAGGAGGAGGGGGTTCCTCTTTTACACCAACCAGTGTTTTATTTAGAGGAGGGGGTTCCTCTTTTACACCAACCAGCGTTTTATTTAGAGGAGGGGCTTCCTTGTTTACATCAGCCCCCACCTAAGGGGGTTAGCGCCCCCCCTTGGGTTGTGCCTTGGGGGAAATCTTTGTGGGCTATACTCTCCCTTGTCTCAGGATGGTAAATTGGTGGTTGAAGATATCCCTCTAGTGGTGTGGGGGCTGTGCCTTGGCAAAGTGGGTGGGGTTATATCCTGCCTGGTTGGCCCTGTCCGGGGGTATCATCGGATGGGGCCACAGTGTCTTCCGACCCCTCCTGTCTCAGCCTCCAGTATTTACGCTGTAGTAGTTTATGTGTCGGGGGGCTAGGGTCAGTCTGTTATATCTGGAGTATTTCTTCTGTCTTATCCGGTGTCCTGTGTGAATTTAAGCATGCCCTCTCTAATTCTCTCCCTTTTTCTCTCTTTCTTTCTCTCTTTTTCTCTCTTTCTTCTTCTCTCTCGGAGGACCTGAACCCTAGGACCATGCCTCAGGACTACCTGGCCTGATGACTCTTTGCTGTCCCTAGTCCACCTCGTGCTGCTGCTCCAGTTTCAACTGTTCTGACTGCGGCTATGGAACCCTGACCTGTTCACCGGACGTGCTACCTGTCCCAGACCTGCTGTTTTCAACTCTCTAGAGACAGCAGGAGCGGTAGAGATACTCTGAATGATCGGCTATGAAAAGCTAACTGACATTTACTTCTGAGGTGCTGACCTGTTGCACCCTCGACAACTCCTGTGATTATTATTATTTGACCCTGCTGGTCATCTATGAACATTTGAACATCTTGGCCATGTCCTGTTATAATCTCCACCTGGCACAGCCAGAAGAGGACTGGCCACCCCTCATAGCCTGGTTCCTCTCTAGGTTTCTTCCTAGGTTCTGGCCTTTCTAGGGAGTTTTCCTAGCCACCGTGCTTCTACACCTGTATTGCTTGCTGTTTGGGCTATTAGGCTGGGTTTCTGTACAGCACTTTGTGACATCAGCTGATGTAAGAAGGGCTTTATAAATACATTTGATTGATTTATTTAGAGGGTAAGGTTCCGTGATGCCAAAACGAGACCCACAAAGAGGCCACACACACACAGAAACATAACATTGACTGTGTACCACATCAACGTCTGCTGGGAGCCAGTGAACGCCAGCTGGAGGGTCTTCCCTAGCATGACCTGTGATGTGATTCATGTCACACAGCCGAGCAGAACCAATCAACAATGCCTTTCGTTGTAAAGAAGAAGTGTTGCGTCGTACACCGTATCCCGCCGGCATTCTTTCACCAGATAAAACCTGGCTCAGAAACGACATTATCTGGGTTTCATTCATTACCAAACGCTCCTCCTCCTCCTCCTCCTCCTCCCTGCCCGGGAGGAACATGATTCAGAGAAAACACACTTGGAGATGTATCTTTTCTTGTGGACAACCTTTGACATTCTCTCCTCCTTCTCCTCCTCCACTTTCTTTTTAACCCAAGGACGTTGTGGGTCAGGGCTGGTGGGCCTGAAGGATGAGTTCTGTTCACAGCACCGTTACCTCCCCACACCCCTGTTCTCAGCAAGGTTGCCAAGGTTACCGCTCTGAGGAGAATGATGTCATGGATGTGTTATGTCACAGCAGCCATTGTTTCCATAGTCCAGGCAGATCTCTTTGGTTCATCATAACAGGGATCAGTATAGTATATTTGATCATAATGAATACCATTATATGCACAGGGAGGACCTGATTGTAGAGCAGCATTCTTGCTCTGAGATACTGTGAATATACAGTGGCTTGAGAAAGTATTCACCCCCCCCTTGGCATTTGTCCTATTTTGTTACCTTACAACCTGGAATTAAAATAGATTTTGGGGGTTTGTATCATTTGCTTTACACAACATGCCTACCACTTTGAAGATGCACCTTTCTTTCAATTGTGAAACAAACAAGAAATAAGACAAAAAAAACATGAGCGTGCATAACTATTCACCCCCCCCCCCAAGGTCAAAACTTTGTAGAGCCACCTTTTGCAGCAATTACAGCTGCAAGTCTCTTGAGGTATGTCTCTATAAGCTTCAAATCAAATCAAATCAAATCACATGTTTTTGTCACATACACATGGTTAGCAGATGTTAATGTGAGTGTAATGCTTATGCTTCTAGTTCCGACAATGCAGTAATAACCAACGAGTAATCTAACCTAAGAATTTCACAACAGCTACCTTATACACACAAGWGTAAAGGGATGAAGAATATGTACATAAAGATATATGAATGAGTGATGGTACAGAATGGCATAGGCAAGATGCAGTAGATGGTATCGAGTACAGTATATACAGTACATATGAGATGAGTAATTTAGGGTTTGTAAACATTATATTAAGTGGCATTGTTTAAAGTGGCTAGTGATACATGTATTACATAAAGATGGCAAGATGCAGTAGGTGGTATAGAGTATAGTATATACATATGAGAGCGTAATATAGGGTATGTAAACATTCTATTAAGTGGCATTGTTTAAAGTGGCTAGTGATACATTTTTTACATGTATGTCAGCAGCCACTCAATGTTAGTGGTGGCTGTTTAACAGTCTGATGGCCTTGAGAGAAGCTGTTTTTCAGTCTCTCGGTCCCTGCTTTGATGCACCTGTACTGACCTCGCCTTCTGGATGATAGTGGGGTCAACAGGCAGTGGCTCGGGTGGATGTTGTCCTTGAAGATCTTTATGGCCTTCCTGTGACATCGGGTGGTGTAGGTGTCCTGGAGGGCAGGTAGTTTGCCCCCGGTGATGCGTTGTGCAGACCTCACTACCCTCTGGAGAGCCTTACGGTTGTGGGCGGAGCAGTTGCCGTACCAGGCGGTGATACAGCCCGACAGGATGCTCTCGATTGTGCATCTGTAAAAGTTTGTGAGTGCTTTTCAGTTTGTCCGTGATGTGTATGCCGAGGAACTTAAAACTTTCTACCCTCTCCACTACTGTCCCGTCAATGTGGATAGGGGGGTGCTCCCTCTGCTGTTTCCTGAAGTCCACGATCATCTCCTTTGTTTTGTTGACGTTGAGTGTGAGGTTATTTTCCTGACACCACACTCCGAAGCTTGGCACATCTAGCCACTGYGATTTTTGCCCATTCTTCAAGCCAAAACTGCTCCAGCTCTTTCAAGTTGGATGGGTTCCGCWGGTATACAGCAATCTTTAAATCATACCACAGATTCTCAATTGGATTGAGATATGGGCTTTGACTAGGCCATTCCAAGACATTTACATGTTTCCCCTTAAACCACTCGAGTGTTGCTTTAGCAGTATGCTTAGGGTCATTGTCCTGCTGGAAGGTGAACCTCCGTCTCAGTCTCATATCTCTGGAAGACTGAAACAGGTTTCCGTCAAGAATTACCCTGTATTTAGCGCCATCCATCATTCCTTCAATTCTGACCAGTTTCCCAGTGCCTGCCGATGAAAAACATCCCCACAGCATGATGCTGCCACCATTATGCTTCACTGTGGTGAGTGCTTCTTGCTTAGTGGTGTTGCAGACTTTGGGGRCTTTCAGAACAGGTGTATATATACTGAGATCATGTGATAGATCATGTGACACTTAGATTGCACACAGGTGGACTTTATTTAACTAATTATGTGACTTAATTTTTTAAATAACAATTTTTTTTTCATTTCAGTTCAGTTCACCAATTTGGACTATTTTGTGTATGTTCATGACATGAAGTCCAAATTAAAATCAATTTAAATTACAGGTTGAAATGCAACAAAATAGGAAAAATGCCAGGGGGGATGAATACTTTTGCAAGGAACTGTAATCCCAGAATAACTCATAACACATCATTCCAAACATCACCTACTGTTTACGGTCCACACTGTGGTCAGTATGACCTTTTCCCAACACATTCCCAGCCCATTGAGTAAGACGGTGATGCGAGAGTTCATTTTGGGCCAACAACATATCGTCTTCTAAGCCCTGCACCTCATCCTCTGAGAGGATTTGACAGGTGTAATCAATCTGGTAGTAGCTCCACTTTGCCCTTTGATAGGCTAGGTGGAAGTTTCACCATTTTGCTTATACCAATCAAATCATCTCAGATCTCCACAAGTTCATAGCGTGTAGGAGACAATTTGGGATTCGCCCAATATTCCCTTCAAACGCTCTCTCTGGTCCCTCTGTCATGGCTGCGAGTGTAACGGCAGTCTAGCTCTTCCTCCTCCTCGGACGAGGAGAGGCGAGAAGGATCGGAGGACCAATGCGCAGCGTGGTAAGTTTCCATGATTTAATAAACACGAAAACAAGACACTATACAAAATAACAAATGAACTAACCGTAACAGTCCCGTGTGGCACAAACACTGACACAGGAAACAACCACCCACAATCCCCAACACAAAACAAGCCACCTATATATGATTCTCAGTCAGGAACAACAATTGACAGCTGCCTCTGATTGAGAACCATATTAGGCTGAACACAGAAACAGACAAACTAGACACACAACATAGAATGCCCACCCAGCTCACGTCCTGACCAACACTAAAACAAGCACAACACATAAGAACTCTGGTCAGGACGTGACAGCGAGAGGTGAGAGAGCATGTATTACTGTAATCATATGATATGGAGAATGAACCCTGTCTTTACCTCTCAGAGGTCAGCTTGGAGATTTCACTGCCGATAACTCAGAGACACTACTGGTAAAAAATAAAAAATACACTAGAAGTGAGTATTTCATGAAGTATGGTTAAAAGAAAATCCGGAAAGACCGTAACTTTCTCCATTGCTGTCAAGAATCTGAGAATATAAAACCCTATTTGTGATTTTAATCTGAGAAAATTGTCCAACAACACTTTGTTCACTGCTTCTCATCTAAAGACAAGTCAAAGTGTAACCAGAGTTTAACACTGTTACTTTCCCTATGTTCTATAAACTATGGGGAAACTCCCAGTGAAACAGCTGTGAGGAAATACCCTGGTATTAACAAACGGCTCTCTGCTGTTTGAAGTCCGAGTCCCATCTGTTTGGATAGCGCTAAGTGCTTCCTGGTTGTGATTGGGCCAAACGGGTCGGGGTGAGAAACAGCAGCCATCGAGGAAGGAAGAGGGGAAATGGATGGAGATGACTGGGGTTTTATAAGAGGGAGGGAGGGAATTACACTTCTGGCCGAACCCTGTACCATTGTGTGGTAGATCCTATCGTCTTTTCCGGAACCTGCTTACACCGGGTGATCAGAGGAACTTAAACCAGAGGATATAGAACTGCGATASGATTCAGCACAAACATTACCAACTAGACCTGGCAGGGAGATACTTTTTATGTGCTGTGTATCTCACCTCGTCCTTACAGAGCATGATTCCTTGCATCAACCACAMGATCTGTGCCCGACCTTAAGAGTTAAACACAATGTCATGTGTTTTTTGTTTTGTTACAATGGAGTATTGTTGGAGGAAAACCTAATCTATAATTCTGAAAGAATTCCTTTTGACGAGGCACGTAACGTACATGATGGAGCTGACCCTGTGTTCTGTTTAAGTCTGTTTCCACTTTGGTCTACCTTTACCTCACATCATATGAAGGTTTAACCTCTGTTTTCCCCCAATCCTTTGTTCTCCTGTGATAACACGCCCAGAACTTGTCCTTTGTCCTTCTGTGTAAACAATGAAAGAAAGAAAGAAAGAAAGAAAGAAAGAAAGAAAGAAAGAAAGAAAGAAAGAAAGAAAGAAAGAAAGAAAGAAAGAAAGAACATTGCAACATCAGGATAATGGGTTCGATTCCCAGGACCACCCATACGTAAAATGTATGCACGTGTGACTGTAAGTCGCTTTGGATAAAAGCATCTGCTAAATTGTATATATTATTATACTATAGGAAGGAAGGATAGAAAGAAGGAAGGAAAGACTTCCTGCTAGATCAGCCAGTCAGATCTGTCTCCACTCTCAGAGCCTCTAAACAGGTCACAAGGTGTTTCGGTAACACCTTTGAAGGGTACCTTTCATAAAACATTCATAAACCATGCAGAATCCTTGCATAAAGAGTTATAGGTTTCTCAAGCATCCAACTAGACCATGACAAAGCAACGACACGTTTAAAGGGACACTGCGAGATTCTGGCAATTGTGCCGTTTGTTTTACTGACCCAGAGTCAGATGAACTTGTGGAGATCATTTTTATAGATCTCTGCGTGCAGTATGAAGGAAGTTAGAGGTAGTTTAGCTAGTGTTTGCACAATGACTGGGTAAGTAGAAAAACTGCTTAAATTGCCAGAATCTCGCATTATTCCTTTAAGCAATGACATAAACATATGTTCTATAGAGCATCTGCACCAATGACGAAAAGAATTAAACAATGTATTTCTCATCTGCCCATCCATGAGCATGGAMGCCAAACAAACCCTGGATGTACTAGATCAGTCCAACCGGCATGTCGTCAACAAAGCAAGACCATTGTTTGGCTTGGCCAGTGTTTTTCCCTTGGCTTTAAGTTTACCCTTAGCAACTCAGCAGCCAGTAGGAAGAGAAAGCATCCTCTTTGCCAGAGAGGGTTACAGGTGTAATCACTGTTGGATGGATATGCAAATGATGCAAAGGAAAATGAATCATGATGAGGGTAGAATCTCAGTATGAACAAATTGACAGCTATTCAAGCCTGAGTACGTTCATGAAGCAACTTTTTGGASTCGTGATAATCCGTGTGTCGTGTTAATGAGGATTTTTACAGTGGAGTGTTGCTAGATAACATCACATTCATTAGTCGGACCATGACAGGCAGGGAAACGACAAAACAATGCTTCTTAAGGAGTTCTGTTTTAAATGCAAAACAATCTGGAAACCGTTTAAAACTGTAATTTACTACACTTATAAATTCTGATAAACCATGACTATGGAACGATGATGCCTATACATGCCCCACCACCAACGAATGCAGAATGTAAATTTCAGTCATGGCCTTCTATCTCAGCCTGCGACAGCCAGTGTCCCACCAACACTATACAGTATGATATCCATGTCCATGTTGTCCTAGGAGGAGAGACTTTCACCATCAACTCCTTATTTCAGTCCAAGGTGGAGTAGAGGACAAGGCTTGGTGCTGTGTAAATATACCTCTGGCTTGGTGATGTGTAAATATACCTCTGGKTTGGTGATGTGTAAATATACCTCTGGATTGGTGATGTGTAAATATACTTCTAGCTTGGTTCGGTGTTAATTATACTCTGGCTTGTTGAGTGTATATAAGCCTCTGGGATTGGTGCTGTGTAAATATACCTCTGGCTTGGCGTTCGGTGTTAATATAACTCTGGCTTGGTGATGTGTAAATATACCTCTGGTGTGGCTTGGTTCTGGATTGGTGATGTGTAAATATACTCTGGATTGGGTGATGTGTAATATATACTTCTAGCTTGGTTCGGTGTATAATATACCCTCTGGCTTGGTGATGTGTAAATATACCTCTGGATTGTTGTGTAAATATACGCTCTGGATTGGTGATGTGTAAATATACCTCTGGCTTGGTGGGTGTATAATATACCTCTGGCTTGGTGATGTGTTAATATACTCTGCCTTGGTGATGTTGTAAATATACCTCTGGCTTGGTGTGTGTTAATATACCTCTGGCTTGGTGATGTGTTAATATACCTCTGCCTTGTGATGTTGTTAAATATACCTCTGGCTTGGTTCGGTGTTATAATATACCTCTGCTTGGTGTCGGTGTTAATATACCTCTGCCTTGGTGATGTGTTAATATACTCTGGCTGGTGCTTGTGTTAATATACCTTGGCTTGGTTGTGTAATACTACCTTGGGTTGGTGCTGTGTAATATACCTCTGGCTTGGTGGTGTAATATACCTCTGGCTTGGTGATGTGTATAATATACCTCTGGTTGGTGCTGTGTAAGATATCACTCTGGTTGGTTGATGTGTAATATACCTCTGGCTTGGTGGTGTAAATATACCTCTGGCTTGGTGATGTGTTAAATATAACCTCTGGCTTGGTGGTTGTAATATACCTCTGGCTTGGTGTGTGTTAATATACCTCTGGCTTGGTGATGTGTAATATACTCTGCCTTGGTTGTGTGTATATATACTCTGGCTTGGTTCGGTGTTAATATACCTCTGGCTTGGTGATGTGTTAATATCCTCTGCCTTGGTGATGTGTAAAATATACCTCTGCTTGGTGATGTGTAAATCTCTCTGGCTTTGGTTGCTGTGTTAATAATACCTCTGGCTTGGTGATGTGTTAATATCCTCTGCTTGGTTCGGTGTTAATATACCTCTGGCTTGGTGCTGTGTTAATTATACTCTGGCTTGGTATGTGTTAATATACCTCTGGCTTGGTGATGTGTAATATACCTCTGGCTTGGTTCGGTGTTATATACCTCTGCTGGTTCGGTGTTAATATACTCGCCTTGGTTCGGTGTTAATATACCCTCCTTGGTTGGTGTTAATATACCTCTGGCTTGGTTCGGGTGTTAATTACCCTCTGCCTTGGTGATGTGTTAATATACTCTGCTTGGTGATGTGTAATATACCTCTGGCTTGGTTCGGTGTTAATAACCCTCTGCCTTGTTCGGTGTTAATATACCTCTGCCTTGGTTCGGTGTTAATATACCTCTCCTTGGGTTCGGTGTTAATATCCTCTCTTGGTTCGGTGTTATATACCTCTGCTTGGTTCGGTGTTAATATACCTCTGTTGGTTCGGTGTTAATATACCTCTGCCTTGGTTCGGTGTTAATATACCTCTGCTCTTGGTTCGGTGTTAATATACCTCTGCTTGGTTCGGTGTTTAATATACCTCTGCTTGGTTTCGGTGTTAATATACCTCTGCCTTGGTTCGGTGTTAAATATACCTCTGGCCTTGGTTCGGTTAATTACCTCTGCCTTGTGTTAATTACTCTCCCTTTATTAAAGGTCTTTTCCTCAGCAATTCTCTGTGTGTGTGTGTGTTCCAAATGGCACCCTATTCCTAATTTAAGAGCACTACCATAGGGCTCTCTCAAAAGAGTTACTAGATAGGGAATAGGATGCTATTTGGGACGCAGCCTCTTGATGAAGGGCTGGCGCCGGCGTTCGTCTGTCGACCCTGAGAACCCTATTCTTGAAGTGTGACTATTTTTGTCCCAGCTGCTGGAAATTCCTGARGCCAAACTCACCTTTGAACTCAGAGGGAAAAAAGGACCCGGCCGACCTTGAGGAAACGTGTTGAGGTCAGAGACGACATCAATGCGGGACGAGAACGGGTCAAATCAAATCAAATGTTATTTGTCACATACACSTGGTTAGCAGATGTTACTGCGAGTGTAGCMAAATGCTTGGYTCAAGCAGCGTGCCGTGACCTCCCATGGTATGTGAAAATATGTGTAAATCATTGCGTTGAGGTCAGGGTGAAGGAAAATACCGAACACTACGATGGTATATGAGCTGAAGTCCTGAGATGGTCAAGGAACCTAAATCATCTGCGAGACAAACAGCATCTCTCCTCTGTTCCCAGATGATGATGTACAACAAGGGATCATCATCTCCTTGAGGAATTTCATCTTGGCTTTGAATGAAATGTATAGCCTAACCGTGAGGTATAGGGACAGGGTTACACATTCCACAAAGACAACACTCCTAAAGCATAATCAGCATGTCTGTATCTCAAGATCAAAAGGCTACATTCCCTGAGAAACTATAATGGAGGAGAAATTATATGCAGCCACCTTCACCTAGCATGATACCTCACTGCAGTTCAACCAGGGACAAACGTCAACAACAAACCCTTTCACAATGTTAAAGACGAGATAAACAGATGTTTGCAGGATAATTGGGATTCCATTCATACCGGAGACCTATGACAACGGCTAAACTGTCCCCATAAAACTAAGATAAGTGGAAATATTGGCAAAGGATCGGATCTTACAAAAGCAGCACATTGGCCCAACTACAGCCATTTGACACACTCTCAATGCCACTAGTCACAGAGCCATCTCTTCAATGAGCTAAGAGGTTGGCGTACACTGCTCATGTCAAGGGAAAAGTAGAGGCACAGCAAATGCTGGAAAAAATGATATTTTCAACCTTGCCAAAACACGTTCCCGCACTGATTCAAAAGCCAGTAGTAGCTCTTGTGTAAAGGAGCCAGACAAACCCAGTAAAATMTTGAAATAAAAACAAATATTTTTTAAGAGTTTCGCTTTTTCAAATTCTCCATGCTCGACGTCCACTGGCCCAGTCAACCATATGAGGTAATGCACACGTCATCCACTGGCCCGGTCAACCATGAGGTATTGCACACAGCAGCGACACTGAGCAGCCACAGCCCCATGAAAGAGTAGCGAGTGCTCTACAGATGAGTAAGAAGGGAATGAAATGAAAAAAATGCAACAAAAAGTGGTAATCATGTCATTTGTTTAACCTGGTAAAACTTCAAATAAAGTAGAAATACAAAAACAAGACCTTCAATAGATGTTACATCTGATTCACTCCTTCATTTGGGATTTCTACATCTGGAAAACACGGAGTGGACAAAACATTATGAACACCTGCTCTTTCCATGACATAGATTGACCAGGTAAATCCAGGTGAAAGCTACGATCCGTTATTGTCACCTATTAAATCCACTTCAAATCAGTGTCGATGACTGATTATCCCAGCTTTGCGCCAGGCGGGGCAGTGACGTTTCCGTGGAGATCCACCACTGTTCACCGAGAATTCCACAACTCAAAACGAAAACACATTGAGCAGTCCGCCTCTCAATTCATCACCACAAAAAAAAAACAGATTAGACTTTCAAACAGAGGCGACTCAAACTGACAAGATGATTTAATGTCTTGAAGGATCAGAGCATCTCTCTCTCTCGCCTTCACCACACACTTCATAAGGCGTAATGAAACTATGGCGTTAAACAGAAACAGATACCTGCAACAGATGGAGTCGATAAGGAAGAGATAGTAGAGTCAGTGGAGGCTGCTGAGGGGAGGACGGCTCATAGTAACGGCTGGAATGGAGTGGCATCAAACACACAGAGACTATGTTTGATATATTTGATACAATTCCACTGATTCCACTCCAGCCATTACCACAAGCCCGTCCTCCCCAGTTAAAGTGCCACCAACCTCCTCTGCTATTGTGTCCCGTAGCTGTTTGGTCTGATTGTATTTCTATGAAGTTCAAGCAGGCCGAACTTACTGTAACAGTGGCCTGAATAGACTACAACTAGGGCCCAGAGTTGTTCCTGGTCAGGTCATATGGTCAGGGACTGACCCATGAATTATGGTGACAGGCACAGCAGAATCCAAGGTGACCTCCCCTGTCCTCACTGCCGCAATCCACGATGCAACACAGAGATGGATGCTGCTACTGGGCGGCTCTCTCCTCTCTGAGGTGTGGTTCAGTAAACGGCAATAAATCTGTCAATGCGGCCAGCCCTGTCTTGTTATTAGGGTAGCAGCTGCATCACCACAGGAAAGTTGATCAGTCCATGGAGCCATTTACCAGAAATGTGAAGCAATTGAAAACATTGGCGCGACTGTAACTCCCCTCCATAAGACTTACTGTCCTCCATCAGCTGATCTGGAGGGAGGCAGTTAGAACCATCAGGGTGACTTACTGTTCTCCGTCAGCTGATCTGGAGGGAGGCAGTTAGAACCGTCAGGGTGACTTTACTGTTCTGCGCGTCAAGGCTGATCTGGAGGAGGCAGTTAGAACCCCGACAGGGTGACTTACTGTTCTCTCATCAGGCTGATCTGGAGGGAGGCAGTTAGAACCATCCAGGGTGACTTACTGTTCTCAGTCAGCTGATCTGGAGGGAGCAGTTAGAACCATCAGGGTGACTTACTGTTCTCTCGTCAGCTGATTTCTGGAGGGAGGCAGTTAGAACCCCGTCAGGGTGACTTACTGTTCTCTCATCAGCTGATCTGGAGGGAGGCAGTTAGAACCCGTCAGGGTGACTTACCTGTTTCTCTCATCAGCTGATCTGGAGGGAGGGCAGTTATAGAACCGTCAGGGTGACTGTACTTTCTCCGTGCGCGATCGAGGGCATGACTCAGGGTGCCTTCCGTTCATCGCATTGCGAGGGAGGGCAGTTAGAACCCGACAGGGTGACTTACTGGTTCTCCTCAGCTGATTCGGAGGGAGGCAGTTAAGAACACCGACAGGGTGCACTTACTGTTTCTCCGATCAGTTATCTGGACGGGAGGCAGTTAGAACCATCAGGGGGTGACTTTACTGTTTCTCCCGTCAGCTGATCTGGAGGGGGCAGTTAGAACCGCGTCAGGGTGACTTACTGTTCCTCCTCAGCTGATCTGGAGGGAGGGCAGTTAGAACGCTCAGGGGTGCCTTACTGTTCTCCATCAGCTGATCGTGGAGGGAGGCAGTTAGAACCATCAGGGTTGACTTACTGTTCTCCGTCAGCTATTCTGGAGGGAGGCAGTTAGAACCCGACAGGGTGACTTACTGTTCTTCATCACTCAACTCCCCTCATCCCTCTGGTACACGTAATACTTTCTATTTTTTTCTCCCCTTGATGCTATTACTGCAGTTATTCGTTGTTTGACTAAATTATGTTTTGGTTGCACCTTGAATCATGTTGCTTGAGTGTCCTTCACTTTTTTTTCTCCATTGTATGTTAACTACGGAATTGGCTGTGGATTCAGATAAGCTGTCTGGAGAGTCGTTTTACCGTGTCCTTGTTTCACATTGATGACCGGGTAAACCAATTTAGTTTTTATAAAGAGTTTGTTTATTATTCAAGCAAGAGTTCATAAAGTTTATAATTCAAGCTCAAAATCCTAGAGAGGGAAAGCTAGAGCCTGGACCCTGACATCCACTGAGTAAACTAATTAAAAGACGCTTGCAGCCTACACCGACCTGTTTTCCCAGTCGGTTGCGATGATGTGGGCAGATGACTTGATTGGTCACAGCGACAGTCAACACTGCCATCTGGTGGTCAAACTAACAGGCTTGTTAGATACATTTGTATAAAAACATATATTTAACTAGGCAAGTCAGGTAAGAACAAATTATTATTTACAATGACGGCCTACCTCGGCCAAAACCTAACGACGCTGGGCCAATTGTGCGCCGCCCTATGGGACTCCCAATCACAGCCGGTTGTGATACAGCCTGGAATCGAACCAGAGTCTGTAGTGACGCGTCAGTGCCTTAGACAGCTGCGCCACTCAGGAGCCCAGACAGTAATATCAAAGTCTAAAACGTGTAAGCACAGCAGTGTGCTAGAATATTGGAATATTTCATACTTTTCGAATTTCATACTTTAATTCTACCCCGTGGATGATGGTCTCAGAGCCGTCATAACTATGTCACAGTAAGACGCAAGACTACCCAGCATGTGACATATAATTTACACTTAAAGCGTCTAACGCAGGGGTGTCAAACTCATTCCACGGAGTGCCGAGTGTCTACAGCTTTATAGTTTTTCCTTTAAATGTAGATATAGACCAGCAGGTGAGGTGAATTCCTTACAAATTAGTGACCTTAATTCAATCAATCAAGTACAAGAGAAGGGTGGAGCAGAAACCTCAGACCAGACACTCTGGCATAATAATGGCTGAAATGGTGTCATACACATGGTTTCCATGGTTTTAATGCGTTTGATACCGTTCCATTCCAGCCATTATTATGAGCCGTCCTCCCCTCAGCAGCCTCCACTGGTGTAAAATATTGGACCGTTGGCTTTCATATTCTCAGAGCTGCTCAAGCAATTTCTCCAACTGTCAACACATTCAAATAAATAGAGGATGCGTACCGGAGCCAAGTTGGTTGGGAATTGTGGAGAGGTGCGCATTTGGGCTGTGTCCCATGCGAATGTTGGTCTCAGAGCCACGTAGCTATGTCATCGCGTCTCTGCTTCTGTGGACTATGATTTACGCTCAAGGCTACGTTTAGACAGGCAGCCCAATTTTGATATTTTTTCCACTAATTGGTCTTTTGAACCAATCACATCAGACCTTTTCACATCAGACCTTTTTCAGATCTGATTGGTCAAGACCAATTAGTGGAAAAAAAGATCAGAATTGGGCTGCCTGTCTAAACGCACCAACAGAGCCTGATTCAGTTGAGATGAGTGTAGACATTCACATGATTTATTAATTGACGTCAATGGGAGACTACCTTCCTAGATCTGCCCCCTACAATACAAGTCGGATAGGATCATATTTAGCATTAGGATGAGCACTCTGGGGCCCACCGGAACTGTACTAGCTCTGACATTTTCATTTCCAGCTACAATGGATGTGTAGCCAGGCCAGTGCAGTACAGCTCTGCTCGGCTCAGTACAGGTCCAATTATTCCACTGTGTGCAGAGTGTGAAGGCAACACCTTCTGACGGACCTCGTAGTAAAACCCAGGATGGGAGTCACTGTGTGCAGAGTGTGAAGGACCACGTAGTAAAGCCCAGGATGGGAGTCACTGTGTGCAGAGTGTGAAGGACCACGTAGTAAAGGAACGGGAATGGGAGTCACTGGTGTGCAGAGTGTGAAGGACCACATAGTAAAGGAACAGGAAGGAGGTCACTGTGTGCAGATTGTGAAGGACCACGTAGTAAAGCCCAGGATGGGAGTCACTGTGTGCAGAGTGTGAAGGACCACGTAGTAAAGGACAGGAAGGGAGTCACTGTGTGCAGGTGGTGAAGGACCACGTAGTAAAGGAACGGGATGGGAGTCACTGTGTGCAGAGTGTGAAGGACCACGTAGTAAAGGAACGGGATGGGAGTCACTGTGTGCAGAGTGTGAAGGACCTCGTAGTAAAACCCAGGATGGGAGTCACTATGTGCAGAGTGTGAAGGACCTCGTAGTAAAACCCAGGATGGGACTAATTGTGTGCAGAGTTTGAAGGGAAGGGAGTCATTGAAAATGTTTCTTTATTATCTGACATTTGAATAATTGACCAAACAGACATTTACAACTACGAGACTCAAATTCTTGTTGTTACCACAACAACACAAAAACACTTCTCTGTTTGTTATGTTGGTTAGAGTGAACACGAGAGATGCAGTTCAGTAGGAGACCTGTAGCTTATGTATTGTGATTGCACATCATCCTAGGCTAACTAAACATCATCCTACACTAACTAAACAGTATATTTACATGCTAACTAAACATCCTCCTACGCTAACTAAACAGTATATTTACATGCTAACTACAAAAGGTGATCAACATAAAAGTCCATATATACAAAAAGGTAGAAGTCCATAAATGGCAGCACAGTGATCGTTCTGGTCTGTCCTGGTACCCCAATGGCGCAAGGAGCTTCCAGCTAATGTCAGGAAAGCGGAGTCACTGCCCATATTCTGAAAACATCTGAAAGAGTATCGCCCCCCTACCCCCCTCTTTTCCCACAAGCACTGACTTTTCTGATAGCTACTTTAAGAAGAAATGTACTTAATCTACTACGACTGATGTGTGGTTGTCTCACCTAGCCATCCTAAGATGGATGCACTAATTGTAGGTCGCTCTGGATAAGAGCGTCCGCTAAATGACTAAAATGTAGATGTAAAATGGCATTCACCACTCCTTGCCAATTGTCAATGCCTTCATATCAGGCAATTCAGGAGTGACCTGGTGTCTCAGAGGTTTCCACCTGATCAACGTTTATCCCACAGTCAGAGCAGTGGTATGACTTCTCACTAGTATCCCAATTGATTGTGTTATCTTTCGATTTTACAGGTTTACAAAACTCTTTCCATACCCAGTACAGTCATAAGGAGTTTCTCCAGTGTGGATTTTCTGATGTGCCCTAAGGCCAGAGATCTGCCCGAAACGCTTCCCACAGTCAGAGCAGCCATAGGGTTTATCTACAGGTGAGCGCATGTGAGGAGGCCTGTGTGTTACCTGGTGTGTTTTTAGATAATCTACCCGGGAGAAACATTTCTCACAGTCAGGGCATTGATACGGTTTTTCTCCCGTATGTTCCCGCTGATGTCTCTTTAAGTGTTTTGCGTGGGCAAACTSCTTCCCACACTCAGGGCAGACATGCGGCTTTTCCCCAGTGTGTGTTCGCTGGTGTTCTGTAAGGTTACCTAGTTTGCCAAAGCTCTTTCCACAGTCGGAGCAAAGGTACGGTTTTTCTCCCCTATGTATTATTCTCTGATGATTTTTCAATTGGGTCGAATTATTGTAGCTTTTATCACATTCAGGACATTGAAAAGGTTTCTCTCCTGTATGTGACATCATATGAACTTTCAACCGATCTGATCTTGTAAATTTCTCATCACAACGCTCGCAGTGGAAAGGTTTCTCTCCCGTATGTAACCTCTTGTGTTTTTTCAAATTACCTACTGAAGAGAACCTTTTTTCACAGTCAGGACAGTTGTGAGGCTTCTCTCCAGTGTGAATCCTTTCATGTGCTTTTAAGTCCTCTTCTATGAGGAAACTAAGACCACAGTTAGAGCAGAGGTGAGGCTTCTCTCCAGTATGTTGTTGTTTATGTCTCTTAAAGGGTATCCAAGATGTAAAACTTTCATTACAGTCTGGACAGTGGTGGCGGGGCTTCTCTCCAGTGTGTGTGTACAGGTGATGATTAAGACCCGTTTGTGTTGTGAAACTCTTCTCACACTGAGAACACTGGTAAGGTTTCTCACCAGTGTGTATACGCATGTGTTCTTTAAGATGTGATCGTTTTGTGTACCTCTTTTCGCAGACGGGACACTGGTGAGGCTTTTCCCCAGTATGCGTTCGCTGGTGAGCATTAAGGTTGCCCAGTAGACCAAAACTCTTTCCACAGTCAGAGCAAATGTAAGAAGATGCTGCATGCACTGCTCTCTGGTGAACTTTTAATTGCTTAGAATCGTGGAATTTTTTTGTGCAAACAGTGCATTCGTAAGGCTTCTCTTCAGAATGTATCTTCATATGATCTTTTAACTGGTCCGCTCTGGTGTACTTCTTATCACACTGTGGGCAGCGGAAAGGTTTCTCTCCTGAATGCAACAGCTTGTGTTTCTTTAAACATCCCGCTGTAGCAAAATTTTGCCCGCAGTCAGAGCAGTGGTGAGGATTCTCTCCTGTGTGAATCCTTTTGTGTGCATTTAGATCTTCTAATAGAGAGAAACGAACACTACAGACAGAGCAGTGGTGAGGCTTCTCCCCAATGTGCTTGTGTCTCTTATATTCGATTTCATTAAGGAAATATAAATTGCAATCTCCACAATGGTATAGTTTTTCTCCAGTGTGTGAGTACATATGTCGCTTAAGATGTATTTGTTTTGTGAAACTCTTTTCACACTGAGAACACTGGTAAGGTTGGTCACCAGTGTGTGAACGCAGGTGTTCTTTGAAGTGTGAAGTGCTATGGTATTTTTTCCCACATTCAGGGCAGTAGTGAGTCTTTTTCCCAGTGTGCGTTGCCTTTTCGGCAGTGTGTGTTGGGCTTTCCTCAGTGTGTGTTTGCTGGTGTTTTACCAGCTTGTCTTGTTGAGCAAAATCTGTTCCGCAGTCAGAGCCGAGGTCAGGTTTGTCAACAGTATGGGCCGTCTCCTGACATTGTTCTCCTACATTTCTGGAACTTGGCGATCTATTCTCAGAAACAAGTCGGAAATTAATCTTCTCTTCAGTATGAGACATCATATGTTCTTTCAACTCATCTGAAGTACTGTACCTCTTCTCACATTGCAGACAGTGGAAAGGTTTCTCTCCTTTGTGTAACTGCATGTGTTCCTTTAAACTTTCCTCAGCGGAGAACCTTTGATCACAGTCAGGGCAYCGGTGAGACATCTTTATCTCGTGTAATAACAGGTGCTCTTTAAGATTTGCCTTCATTTTAAAACTCTTCTCACATTGACCACATTGGTAAGGCCGCTCCCCAGTATGCGTCATGATATGAACTTTCAACTGATCTGATCTGGTGTACCTCTTGTCACAATGGGGGCAACAGAAAGGCTTAATCCCTGAATGTATACGCTTGTGTTTAGTTAAATAGCGTGCTGTAGAGAAAGTTCGGCCACAGTCAGAGCAGGGGTGAGGCTTCTCTCCAGAGTGCACTGGCAGGTGTTGATAAAGATTTTTACTCTTTATGAAACTCTTGTCACACTGTGAGCACTGGAAAAGCCTCTTACCACCATGTAATCTCAAGTGTTTTTGAAGACCSGCATTACTAGAGAATCTCTTCTTACATTCAGGGCATTGGTAAGAACTCACAGAAGATAAACTTTCTTTGCTACCTGAACAGGGTGACGACGTCTCCCCGGAGTGTGTGTGCAGGTGCCGTTTAGGCTGTGATCGTTTTGTGGATCTCTCCGTACGTTGAGGGCTGTGGTGAGATCTCTTTGCTTTATCAACTTCCTGGTGTTTCTCCCCTGGTGTAGATAATGTCTCCACTGATGYGTCTGAGGWCTCAGGACCCTCTCCTGTATGAATGACAACAGAAAAACATGTCAGAGTTGCAACAAGTTACACGATATCAACTTTGAAAAGGTGCAACACCCGCACACCATTAAAAACATTTTAACTTTTAAAAAAGGAAAGATTCACCCATTTTGGCAGAAATACCGCCTGTATTTCTGCCTGCTTGAAAGTTGAATAGTTCAGATGCGCATGAAAACATTAACTAACCCTGGGAGTAAATAAAACAGTCAAAAAGGGGTGAATCTTCCCTTTAAAAGCGTGATGTTTCTGCCTTCAACAGAACATCAAGGCCATTGACGAAGGCTGAAAACGTCAAGCTTAATAGTTGTTTAAATACAATAAAGACGTTGTTTTTTTGTTTTTTTTTGTTTTTTTAATGGTGAGTGAGAGTTGCGCCTTTTTTCCTTCTCGATGATGATCAAATGTCTTGGTTGCTCCTCAACTCGTGTCGGTTGAGCAATGAGAACCCCTCCACTTCTTTCCACCAGATCAACTTTGAACATGAGCACAAATCGGCATGATCATGCAATGTGACATCATCGCCCTGCAATGTGGCGTCTTAAAATGCAATCTGTTCTATTCATACCTTCATTAGCAAAGACCGAAATCATCTCCTCCTGCTCTTCCGCTTTGATGTTGAATCTCCGCCCCAGCATAAACCTACAGTCCTCCAGCAGCACTGTTGCCTCCTGCTGTACAGACCGTGTGCCACTGTCACAACCAGGATCTAGTGACTCCCTCTGCTCTGGTATAATGAGCCACTCTGGAGCTGGATCTGCCAACTTCCTGTTATGAGGCAACCGAGATCCTCCCTCCTCATTCGGTTCTCCGTCACAGCTTGCTTGTGAGGTGTCCACCTCTGCTGTCGCTGATTGGCTGGGACTCATGGGCACACCCCTGGCATCTTCCTGTATTCCTTTGATGTCTTCTTTCAGTTGGAGTAACCGAGACGTTCCCTGCTCATCTGATTCCATCTGATTTACATTTTCACAGTATTCCCCTACTACACGACGCAATGAACGTTGAGTCTTTCCTTTGACTTCTGACCCATCTTTGCCTCCTACTCCAATACGTTCACACAGGTAACGTAAATTGTCCTCAGTTAAAGTATATAAACTTAGTTCGATTTCATCCAACAACGTTTCCCTCTCTCGACTCATATTGTCCTACTCAAGTCGTGTGGCAACCTTCGACTGGTCAGCCAGCTAGCTCCTCCAAGGTCTCGGACACGTTGCACACTTCTCCTGCGTGATGTGTGCTGATGCTCACATGAAAATAAAGCTGTGCTGCCTCCAGGGTGGACTGAAGGTATCTAGGACATGGCCTCGCTCTCCTGAAATAAAATCACACAAGAGAAGGGGAATGAATATCCCAGAATGCCTTGTTGACTTGTTACCCACAGTGACATAACAATAACAAAGCTTTAACTTAATAGCTTTTTTAAACAATAATTATTGATTTGTTCCTGGAGTGCCAAAGGTAGGCAGGATAAGGCTGCCACCTAGGGCGGAATTTTCCGAGCTAAACTGACCAAAACGCACCTCCAACAACGCATTACACCTCACACAATTCTGCCCCAAAACAATGAAAACGTTTCGCCCAGTGGCATATGCACTATTTAAACTTTTTTAAAAGGCACTCGCACATCTGAGCAATCTTCTTTGCATGTGCATGGCAACAGCCGGATAATATGAGGAAAAAGAAGAAGGAACCCGCACACCGRTCTTGATCGTATCACTGATCTTTAATAAGCTTTACGTATCGGCCTCACSYCCTTCGTCAMAGATTTWTTTWWTTTTATTAGCATCCTTATATAGACATAGCCCCACCCACATCCGTRCCACGCATTGAAAGGGGTTGGAGTCGAGGGAAAACAAATAAGTGATACCAAATATAACAATATGCATTTCATAAATATTTGAATAAAGTGTSTACATAAAATGTATTAAACACGTCTGTAAAACCACAATGAGGACATCGACCTACCAAGCAAGTTTTCATAAATCATTGGGTACAGTGCAAGAAAAACGTCAAAGTAATCTGAAATAGAGGCATAATTCATGTCCACATTTACAACATAACATACATAGTCATTTCATCATGAAGACCTTTAGGAAATAATGTCTGGAGGGTGAAAAAAACAAAACATTTATTTTGCTCAGGGTATTAATTATATCACATCCCGTCTGATAACACAAAATCAAAAAAAGGTAGAAATGTCATGTTTTATGTCATTAAAATGAACTGCGACTGGATAATCCCTGTCGTATCTCCTGATGTAACTTTTAAGTTCAAAGATTCTCTGTTTGAGAGAACGAGAGGTTTTACCTACATAGCACAGCCCACATGGACATTTAATCATGTAGATAACATGGGGGGGGGGGCACGTAATAATGTCACTCATTTGGAACTGTTTTCCTGTATGTGGGTGGCAGAAATATTCACACTTGATCATATTGTTGCACGGTGCGCAACCTCTGCATCTAAAGCTACCCTTCGGAAGAGGGCGTAAATGAGCTTGGCTGATTGTCTTTTGTGGTTGGCAGTTGGCATGGACCAATTTATCGCGTAAATTGCGAACTCTCCTGTATACAATAAGTGGTGGATTCTTACATTCAGCTGGCAAAGCTGGGTCCGATGAGAAAACATGCCAGTGTTTCTTGACAGCATCTCCCACTTTTCGCGAGTTCAAAGTATATGTGGTGGTGAACATTGTTCTTTAGCTCTAGTGGGTGTTTTTGTAGCAGTTCATCTCGTGTTTTCCCCAATGACAAATTAAGAGTTTCATCCACACATTATGGAGAATAGCCTCTTCTTAGAAACCTATTGTTCATCTCCGCTGCTTTTTCTAGATATGTCACTCCACAGAGGACTGACTATACAGCGCAGTCTGAAAAACGGGCTTCTTGGAAGTCCTCTTTTTAATGGCTCAGGGAGGAAGCTGTTCCCTTGTAATACAGTACTTCTGTTCGTTTCTATACAGAGTTGTAAACAGGGTTCCATTTGATTTCTCAATCCACACGTGGAGGTAATGAACACGTTTAGTGTCGCATTCAACAGTGAATTTGAGATTGGGGTCAATGTCATTGAGTCGTGACATAAAGTCTGACAGCTCTTCTCCCGCCCTTGACCGGGAGTTTCACTCCTTGGGCTAAATTATAATAAATCTGTGATTTTAATTGTAGGCCTATTCGTAGTTTTTTTTACGAGCTAGTCATAGCAAAAACATTAAATACTGTGCTTTTCCTGCTGTGTAAACACAATGATTCTCATTGCAAATTGCAAATGAGCTCATAATAACTCCCGATAAACTTGGGTAGCTGACATGCTGATCAGATAGCCACAATTATTAGTCTTAAACTTGTCAGGAATCAGGACTGGGCTAATAATGCCAACACAGCTGCCTGTTTTAGAAACGGTATGGCATGGATAGGCCTTCACAAAACTACATTGCGGCCGACACTATTATATTTTGCGGAGACAGGAGGGCGGCAATTTTTGGTGCTTGTCTAGGGGCGGCAGAATGGCGAGGACCGGTATTGTGCCCATAAGACATGGGAGAGATTACGAATTTTGCCAGAGATTTATTTATAGACTAATATAAAATCAGTAGCGGATTTAAGTACGGGCGTCATGGGCATCTTGTCCGGGGGGACCGGACGCCGGGCGGCCGGTTCGCCCAGGGCGCCATACAAGCTACAGCCACATGCACTTGAAACAAATAGCCAAACCGAAAACTGCAGACAAAAATGCTTTATGCTACTAAGATCAGTGAAATGTAGGCTAAGTTGACGTGAAGAGGTGAAGAGCAGACATCTCAACGGGGGGTCGGCACAACACCGGGCCCGACTGCAGGGGGGTCGGCACAACACCGGGCCCGACTGCAGGGTTGTGTCAACCAACACCACATCAAACACTAGGCCATTTAACTAAATGCAACACACCTGGTCTAACCAGGCCTAAAGCAAATAGGTTACCAAGTGAATGGAAAAACAAGAGGCCCCTGTGGCATTCAGGACCAGTGTTCCCTGCTCTGTTTTGAGCCACATACTAACGTTAGCGTGCCAGTGTATACATCGAGGTAACAAGACCAAAACGATGAAGTATCTATGATTATTTCACTCACCAGCTTGACGATTTGAGAAGGTGTGAAACTACCATACAGAGATGTTAAGTATTTGCTATCATGTTTTCGGGCTCAATTGCCCGTATAGCCAGCTAGCTGTTAGCAATACTAGCTAGGTAGGTAAGARATCTAACCTGCTAGAGTCGAACAATGAACATGTTTTGAACACGTGCAAGCGGTCTTCATTGTTAGGTTACTTTCAGGACTGTAAATATAATGGACGTGTCCTTGCAAGGCAACATTTAGCAATGTATTTAAAAAGTGAACAAATTAAGCTATGAATCAAAGTCGGACCTTTTTTACTTACCTTTTCCCATCAGCGTCTCCTCAGCAACACTAAAAGAAAAATACTTCCGGGTCACGGAATTTTGGAAGTTTGCAAAATAAAAGTCCCTCATGTAATAGAACACTGTCATTAACCTGTATTTATTAATTGTCTAAACATTAACAGTAACTAATATTTGTTCATATTTAAGTGGCATTTGCATTACATTTGGGGTTTTAAAATATGTCCAAGGTCAAAATGCCTGGACACTATATGGTACAAATATATAGCAGTGTACAGGAAAAACAATTCCTTGTGCAGGCGTTAAAATGGTGTGGGGAGTACTCAGTAGGGTAATTACATGGGGCGTTGAATCATGGAGTGTTGCTGGCCTTATACTGTGGTCAAACAGCTTAACATGGGTTGCCTGGATACTATATGGTACATAGAGCACTATACAGGAAACACTATATAGATTGTGTCCATAAAGCCAGGGTTCTGTCTACTTACTGGAGTTCCTAGAACACAAAGCAGGTCATGAGAAGCGTTATGTTGATATTTGAATAGAGACACACATATCAGCACCATGCCCAGAAACACTTTCTACTCCACCCACTCCATT
The DNA here is from genome assembly GCF_002910315.2 of Salvelinus sp. IW2-2015. Classification (NCBI taxonomy): domain Eukaryota; kingdom Metazoa; phylum Chordata; class Actinopteri; order Salmoniformes; family Salmonidae; genus Salvelinus; species Salvelinus sp. IW2-2015. Next base: position 93,674 of record NW_019957657.1, on the reverse strand, counting down.
GGTCCCAACGCACAACACTACAGGCCTATAAATTACATATTGGCTTATAAACTATTCTAGGTGCCGAAGTAAAAGTGGGGTTGGGATTACTTACTAGGGTCTGTAGAATCTATACAGTGCCTTCGGAAAGTATTCAGACCCCTTGACTTTTTCCACATTTTGTTAGGTTACAGCCTTATTCTAAAATTGATTAAATTAACAAGGCAGCTCCAACAATTTTATCAATTTCTCTCAGCCAATCAGTCATTTGTGTAAGTGCTGTGCTTGTTGTGTGTCCTTCCCTATATGCGTGCTGAAAGTCTGTTGTCAATTTGTTTACTGTGAAATAGCATTGTATCTGGTCAAACAACTTTCTCCAGAAGTTTACTGACTGACGGTTGGTAACAGGCTGATTGGTCGGCTATTTGAGCTCGTAAAGGGGGCTTTACTATTCTTAGGTAGAGGAATGGTTTTAGCTTCCCTCCAGGCCTGAGGGCACACACTCTCTAGTAGGTTTAAATTGAAGATGTGGCAAATAGAAGAGGCATTATTATCCTCCATTATCCTCAGAAGTTTTACATCCAGATTGTTAGACCCCGGATGGCTTGTCATTGTTGATAGACAATCTTCTCACCTCTTCCACACTGACATTACGTAATTCAAAAGTACAATTCTTGTCTTTCATAATTTGGTCCGATATACTTGGATCTGTAGGGTCAGCTTTTGTTTCTGGCATGTCAGCCCTAAGTTTGTTTATCTTGCCAATGAGAAAGTAATTAAAGTAGTTGGCAATATCAGTGAGTTTTGTGATAAATGGGCCATCTAATTCAGCTCGATGGCTTTTTTCCCCCAAAATTTCATTTAAGGTGCCCCAAAGCTTTTTACTATCATTCTTTATATAATTTATTTGTTTTAGTGTAGTCATTTCTTCATTTTATTTAGTTTAGTCACATGATTTTTTTTTTTTTTTAGTACATTTGCCAATCAGTTGTGCTACCAGACTTATTTGCCATAGCTTTTGCCTCGTCCCTCTCAACCATACCATTTTTCCAATTCCTCAATCTAAGGGGATTTAACAGTTTTTAGGCATTTTCTTAATGGGTGTATGCAAATTAGTAACTGGAATATAAATGTCATTAATGTGTCAAGTACATTGTCTGGTTGATCTAATTGCACACCACAGACCAGCAAATATTCTTTACATCATCACATCAGTAGCTGTAACAAGGAAGTAAAACCATTGAACATTGTTATGTAATATGACTTCATCTTTTCTGTTCAAAGACCAACATCTTCCACTGTGATGTTGACTCTCTGCTCCAGCAGCACAGTTACCCTCTTAAGAGTTGGCCAAGATGCCATCTCTGGAGCCTACTGTACACTCTGGGCTCTACTGTTACAACAAGGACCCAGGGACTCTGTAGGCTGTCTCAGTTTGGAAGGACAGCGGCAGGCTAAGCAGGTCCTCGATCTCCTAAAATAAACACACACACAAAAGGAAATCAATATGCCCCACTAATGGGTTTTCCACTCTAGAGTTTACAAGGTTGAATCATTTCTAATTCCCAACATCTCCTCCTCAGTCCATTTACAAGTGGATGTTCTAGGCTTCTGAAGTTGTGCTCACCTTTCTAATCTCCTGTCAGTTTATGACAGTTTAAAGTCTTTATGACAGATTACTCACCCCTCTCACTCTGCTGTGGTACGAGTCACTGTGGAGTTGACTTTGCCTCCAGCCTGTTGCTGCGAAACCAAGCTCCTCCCTCCTCATTCTGTATTCCTTAGATGTCTTCCTTCGGTTGGTGTAACCGAGACATTCCCTGGTCAGTTGGCTCCAGTAAATCAACATTTTCACAATATTCTTATTTTACCCAATGAGCGTTGACTCTTTCACTTCAGATCCATTTATTCCACAACGTTCAAACAGGTAAAGTAAATTGTCCTCAGTTAAAGTCCATAAACTCAGTTCGAATGTCATCCAACAACGTTTCCCCATCTCGATGTCATGTTTCCTACTCATGTTGTAAATATGTGCCAGTGCTCACATGAAGATCGATCCAAGTGGTGCTTCCAGCATTGAAGGAGAGGAGCAGGTTGAGGTGCTTGCGGTCTTTAATGTAAGCCTACTCTATGAACTTAGAAGGTAGACGGTACACTCAAACACACCAGCAGCATATAAACACGCGGTAACAGTATCTTTACCACTCCAATGGAGGACACAGTAACTTTTGGGTTAAAGGTCTATTCTAATATGCATACCATCAAATGAATGTGGTAAAACAATGCAGGAACTAGAAATGCGTCTCCCATGACTACAACATTTGAACAATAGGCCTATGTTACAATTTGAAGCTACATAATTTTGTTAACAAAACAAACATTTCTTTACATTTATACAAATATCTATAATTAAGCAAGTCCCATGTCATTTTGATCACAATAAATGCTAACATTACCTAGGTTCTCTGGCTATCTAACTAGCTAGAGTGCATCAAATTAATATCGAATTAATACATTTCAAGCAAAGTTTTGCACAAGACTTTAGATCGCTAGGTAAATAACTCACCCTTTAAACATTTTGAGCATGTATAAAGCTTTACTAGTAGTGCAAATGCCACCATTTTTGTGTTCATGGTTGGACCCAAAGATGGTGGGCGGCATCAGCGTCTCATCAGCAACAATATAGTACTTCCGGGTCACAGAAATTAGGAAAAGTCCACAATAAAAGCCAGGAGTCAGTATTCACGTCATGAAGTAGTTCTCTAAATCACGCCCACCAATTTAAAATGAGATAAACGGTAAAGCCTTTACTAGTGTTGTCTTATCCAATTGTTACATACCAAAAAAAATATAGACATCAAATTCTTCAACCTGATAAAAGCCTTTAGATACAAATACTTTATTCTATATGAGAGGACAAACATACAAAAGGTGCAGCTCTATCTGGAGAAACTTACTTATTGGATTTTACTTTCATAAAAAAATGTATTGACTTAGTCATTGTCGTACTTTATAATGCATTATCACTTTTGATTCAGGTTTTTATTAGTTATTATACATTCACATCTTTAGTCATTTAGCTCTTATCAAGAGCGACTTCTTACAGCAGCGAGTGCATACATTTTCGTACTGATCCAACGTGGGAATCGAACCCATAACTCTGGCGTTGCAAGCACCGTGGTCTACCAACTGAGCCACACTGTGTTTATAAAAGTGTTACAGGTTTGACCAAACTTCAGAGTTCCATATAGCAAATATCTATTAACACTTATGTATTATTTTACACACATTACAAAAATAACTCACATACCTCTCAATTTTTTTTCCTTTAAAGTTTTTCTATTTGGGGTTTATCACCTTAAACCATCGATGGAGATTACCACAAGCACCACTGGTGAGGTTTTAAATTGCCCAGAGAAAATAAACTCTACCCACAATCAGGGCAAAAGTATGTGTTCGCAGGTGACATTTTAAGTTACTCAGGCTTCTCGCCTGTGTGCACTCCCTGGTGACTAATTCATTCAGATTATAAGAAAATTAGCTATAAATAATACGATTTAAAAAAAAATATGTACATAGTATATACACTGTTTACATATGTGCATAGGGAGTGGGATAACCAAATTAAGTGCAGTAGCAGTATAGAATTATAGAGTAAGAATGATGAGTATGTACAGGAGTTATGTAAATAGACTAAGTATATGAATCCTCAGTAGTGCAGTAGGGTCCATCAGTAGTGCAGTAGGGTCCATCAGTAGTGCAGTAGGGTCCATCAGTAGTGCAGTAGGGTCCATCAGTAGTGGGCAGTAGGGTGCATAGTAGTGCTAGTAGGGTCCATCAGTAGTGCAGTAGGGTCCATCAGTAGTGCAGTAGGGTCCATCAGTAGTGCAGTAGGGTCCATCAGTAGTGCAGTAGGGTGCATRAGTAGTGCAGTAGGGTCCATCAGTAGTGCAGTAGGGTCCATCAGTAGTGCAGTAGGGTGCATCAGTAGTGCAGTAGGGTGCATCAGAAGTGCAGTAAGGTGCATCAGAAGTGCAGTAGGGTGCATCAGTAGTGCAGTAAGTGGACATAACTATTGTATTGGTCTGGTAGACTAAAGTGATTCCAGTGTGTAAAGAATATCAATAAATGGTAAGTGTGTGGTAGCATTTTGCTACAACTGCAATAACATCTGCTAAACACGTATGTAAACATGTGTACTGCACTACTGATGGACGACGACACGGATAATATAGAGCTGGCGGGATTTTCCTTGTATCAGCAGGACAGAGCAGCTACGTCTGGTAAGGCGAGGGGGCGGGGGTGTGTGTCTATTTGTCAATGACTGCTGGTGCGCGATGTCTAATATTAAAGAAGTCTCGAGTTATTGCTCGCCTGAGGTAGAGTACCTCATGATAAGCTGTAGACCACACTATCTACCAAGAGAGTTCTCATCAGCTGGTTGACCGCACTCATCCAGCTGTATAAGGCATAAGAAAACAAGAAAATGCTCATCCAGAAGGGCGCTCCTGGTGGCCGGGACTTTAATGCAGGCAAACTTAAATCCGTTTCACCTCATTTCTACCAGCATGTCACATGTGTAACCAGAGGGGGGGAAAAAACTATAGACCACCTTTACTCTACACACAGAGACAGGTACAAAGCTCTCCCTCGCCCTCCATTTGGCAAATCTGACCATAATTCTATCCTCCCGATTCCTGCTTACGAGCAAAAACTAAAGCAGGAAGTACCAGTGACTTGCACAATTTCGGAAGTGGTCAGATGACGTGGATGCTATGCTACAGGACTGTTTTTCTAGCACAGACTGGAATATGTTCCGGGATTCATCCAATGGCATTGAGGAGTATACCACCTCAGTCATCGGCTTCATCAATAAGTGCATCGACCACGTCGTCCCCACAGTGACCGTATGTACATATCCAAACCAGAAGCCATGGATTACAGGCAACATATGCATCGAGGTAAAGGCTAGAGCTGCTACTTTCAAGGAGCGGGACACTAATCCAGACGCTTATAAGAAATCCCCTAACGCCTTCAGATGAACCATCAAACAGGCAAAGCGTCAAAACAGCGTCAAACAGGCAAAGCGTCAAAATTAAGATTGAATCCTACTACCCCGGCTCTGATGGTCGTCGGATATAGTAGGGTTTGAAAACTATTATGGACTACAAAGGGAAACACAGCCGCGAGCTGCCCAGTGACACGAGCCTACCAGGCAAGCTAAATGCCTTCTATGCTCGATTCGAGGCAAGCAACACTGAAGCAAGCATGAGAGCACCAGCTGTTCAGGACGACTGTGTGATAACGCTCTCGGTAGCCGATGTGAGCAAGACCTTAAAACAGGTCAACATTCACAAAGTCGTGGGGCCAGACAGATTACCAGGACGTGTACTCAAAGCATGCGCAGACCAACTGGCAAGTGGCTTCACTGACATGTTCAACCTCTCCCTGACCGAGTCTAATACCTACATGTTTCAAGCAGACCACCATAGTCCCTGTGCCCAAGGAAGCAAAGGTAACCTGCCTAAATGATTACCGCCCGTAGCACTCACGTCGGTAGCTATGAAGTGCTTTGAAAGGCTGGTCATGTTCTCACATTAACAGCATCATCCCAGATACCCAAGACTCACTCCAATTCACATACCGCCCCAGCAGATCCACAGATGACGCAATCTCAATCGCACTCCACACTACCCTTTCCCACCTGGACAAAAGGAACACCTATGTGAGAATTCTGTTCATTGCCTACAGCTCAGCGTTCAATACCATATTGCCCACAAAGCTCATCACTAAGCTAAGGACCCTGGGACTAAATACCTCCCTCTACAACTGGATCCTGGACTTCCTGACGGGCTGCCCCCAGGTGGTAAGGGTAGGCAACAACACATCCGCCATGCTGCTCCTAAACACTAGGGCCCCTCAGGGGTGCATGCTTAGTCCCCTCCTGTACTCCCTGTTCACCCATAACTGCGTGGCCAAACACGACTCCAACACCAAGTTTGCTGACGACACAACAGTGGTAGACCTGATTACCGACAACAATGAGACAGCCTATAGGGAGGAGGTTAGAGACTGGTGCCAGGACAACAACCTCTCCCTCAATGTGAGCAAGACAAAGGAGCTGATTGTTGACTACAGGAAAAGGCAGGCCGAACAGGCCCCCATTAACATTTACGGGGCTGTAGTGGAGCGGGTTGAGAGTTTCAAGTTCCTTGGTGTCCACATCACAAACGAACTATCATTGTCCAGACACACCAAGATAGTCGTGAAGAGGGCACGACAACACCTTTCCCCCTCGGGAGACTGAAAAGATTTGGCATGTGTCTCCTGATCCTCAAAAGGTTCTACATCTGCACCATCGAGAGCATCCTGACCGGTTTCATCACCGCCTGGTATGACAACTGCTCGGCATCTGACCGTAAGGGGCTACAGAGGGTAATGCGTAAAGCCCAGTACATTACTGGGGCCAAGCTTCCTGCCATCCAGGACCTATATACTAGGCAGTGTCAGAGGAAAGCCCCATAAATTGTCAAAGACTCCAGTTACCCAAGTCATAGACTGTTCTCTCTGCTAACGCACAGCAAGCGGTACCGTTGGGTAATGCCTACTATGTGAAGTGCAAGTGTACAATTACTCAATTAGCCTTTGCCCTTCTAAACAACACCATTTAAAAAAAACTTTGGCAAAGGGTAAAGTCTACAAAAATGAGTCAACTCTGTTCATAACATGTTCTAGTTTTGGGAACAGAAAACTGTATTGAGATCAAATGTTTAATCGATTAGTCAATTATCAGAATGTCGGACAAAATCCATCTCATTCCATCTTCTCCCACTGCTGGCCACTGAGCCGAAAAATCGAACAAAATTATAGGTTTTAAGTTGCACTCCTGGAAAATTGACAGGTTATTTTCAGCTATAAAACTGGTACTAATAAAATGAAATATTTTGCAAGGCAGAACACATAAGCATAGTTTGGGGCGGCAGGTAACCTAGCCATTGAGAGCGTTGGACCAGTAACCAAAAGGTTGTTGGTTCGAATCCCCCAGGGGACAAATCGGTCCATGTGCTCTTGAGCAAGGCACTTAACCCGAATTGCTCTGGATAAGAGCATCTGCTAAATGACTCAAATTAGAAAAAGTTGCAACTTCGTATTCATCCTCTCCAGCACATCAACATGTGTAAAAGATAAGTGTTTCCAATGACATCATCAGTGTGCATCATGTGCTTAACCAATTATGAGTAGGCATTGTCTAATTGAATGATGTCATTGGAAACACTTATCTTCTATCTTTTTTACTACAAAACATAAAACTGTTGGTGTGTGTCCCTTTAAGTGAATGTGCATACAATGTTGCAGTGGGGGGCAAAAGAAAAAGCAATAACAAATCATATTTTGTGTAATATTTTGTTTACTAACCATACACTAATTTCACAAGACTTATGAGACGTAATAACTTGAAAAGACCCAAACCGCTCTGGATAAAACTTGCTCTTACCATGATCAAATCGTCCAATCCTTGCATCCTCTTCATCAGAATCACCTTCACAGTGGTCCCGAAATAGGACTTCCATAATGTTCTCTTGTAACACAGCGTCTTCTTTCAACATTCTCAAGTCGGAGGTTTTTACCGACTGAGCAAAACTGTCCTTTTGATCAGCACTCCTGTAATTGTCCAATACATCAATGTTCCTCAGCATGACAGCTGAATCAATGACCTTGTACCTCTTGGCGTGTTTTTTTTCTTCTTCATGATGGCCTGAGGTTGAAGGTTCTATCCCTGGATCCTGCTGTACACCTGAGGATCTGCTGGCTATACCTAGTTTACAAGGTATGGACTTCTAGAAAGAATACATCCTAAACAGAGGTCAGAGTTCAACCTCCTGTCCCTCCTTTGCGTGCCACACCCTCTCCCATTTATACTGTATGTATGAGCAGATTTCAAACAAATGGCTGCAGTAAGTGTTGTGGTGCTTATAAACACGAAAGGGAAGGTTTTGGTAGATGGGAGCAATCGCAGATGAGTTCACAGCTCTTTCATACAAACTCTTTATTTATTTTACTAGGCAAGTCAGTTAAGAACAAATTCTTATTTTCAATGACGGCCTAGGAACAGTGGGTTAACGGCCTTGTTCAGGGGCAGAACGACAGATTTTTACCTTGTCAGCTCGGGGATTTGATCTTGCAACCTTTCGGATACTAGTCCAACGCTCTAACCACTAGGCTACGCCTCTGAAATATCTATTTACATAAACAAACGGGTCATTGATTTACTACTAGCTTCAGTGCAACTTTAATAAGAGTATTTTTCTGTTGTTGAAATGTATCCTAAATCAAAGAGGGAAAAACATCTGAATTCAGGGTAAAGACTTTATTATCAGTATAACTCATAGCCAATACAGTTAGGCCTACATAACAAAAATATATAATTTAACAAACTTTAAAGAGTTCCATATAGCATCTAATAGCTTTTAACTCAAATATGTATCAATCCTTTTAATGCATTATTTGACTATTTCCCTTTTACACACCTTTAGAAACATTACACAGTTACCCCCTAGATGTTTCTCTCTACTTTCCTTTTGATTCAATGTCCTTAAGTCAGGTTAAGCCATTGGAGATCACCACAAGCATTCTAGAATGTCCCCCACTTCTTCTATGAATGCCATTATGGGGGTAACTAATCTCTGCAGGTCCTAGCATTACTGATATGGCTTCTCTCCTGTGTGCCCACTGATCCACTTAAGGAATGAATTGAATATGTGCATCAGTCATATGTAAAAGCTTCCCTACTGGTGATGTCTGACTGAAGTTAATATGTTAAGAACAAGGGTCTCTACAGTGAGATCAATGGTAAGGCTTCTCTCCTGTGTGTTCGCTGGTGTGATTTCAAGTTACTTTGTTGAGAGAAAAAGTCCCCACATTCAGAGCAGCAGAAAGGTTTCTCTCCCGTGTGCACCCTCTGGTGAACCTTTAGCTGATTCGATGAGGTGAAGCGCTTCTCACAGTCGTGACAGGAGTATGGCTTCTCTCCTGTGTGTATTCTCTGGTGATGTTTGAAGCTACCCACATAAGAGAAACTCTCCCCACATTCAGAACAATTATAAGGCTTTTCTCCAGTATGCACTCTCTTATGAACAGTTAGATGGCTTGGTGAGGTGAAACCCTTCCCACAGTCAGAGCAGGAGTAAGGCTTTTCTCCTGTGTGAATCAGCTGATGACGTTGCAAGTCTCGCAGGTAGGAGAAACTTTTGCTGCAGGTAGAGCAGTGGTGAGGCTTCTCTCCAGTGTGTGTTCGTTGGTGACCTTTCAAGCCACTCAGTTGAGAGAAACTCATCCCACAGTCAGAGCAGTGGTAAGGCTTCTCTCCTGTGTGCACTCGTTGATGAACTGTTAGATGATGTGATGCAGGAAAGCGCTTCCCACAGACAGAGCAGGCATAAGGCTTCTCTCCAGAATGTTTTCGAAGGTGTCTTTCAAGATATGATGGGAATGGGAAGCTCTCCTCACAGTGTGGGCAGTGGTGAGACCCCTTAGCTTTGCTCCCTTCCTGATGTTTCTTCCCTGATGCAGGAAATGTCTCGACTTGCTCAGAGGAGTTAGAGGTCTCTCCTGGGTGAATGACAACATAAAAACAGGTGAGCAAGTGCAGCACACTTTATTTAATTTTTATTTAACCTTTATTTAACCTGGCAAGTCAGTTAAGAACAAATTCTTATTTACAATGACAGTCTACCCCGGCCAAACCCGGACGACGCTGGGCCAGTGTCTCTAGCACTGAGATGCAGTACCTTAGACCGCTGCGCCATTCGGGAGCCTACATCCACAATCATTGGATCAAATTAAAAATGTGTCCAATAAAGCAGTAGTGAAAATGGGTATAGAGAACTAACCTTCTAGTGTATGGAGAGTACTATTGAAGTGGGGCTAAGTAGGTTTCTCTGGTTGAAACTAGAATGCTACATTTCCTTTCACTTCTTACCGTGATCAGATTCCCCAATGTCGTCTTCCTCCTCTTCTTCTTCTTCTTCTTCTTTTATGATGACATTCAGGCCCAGTGTTTGACTGCTGTTTGACGGCCCCACCGATGACATCTCTGGACTCGCTCCTGTGTGAATGAGAACATAACAAATTATGTCAAAACGGTGTAACTACAACATCCTGCATTGACTTAAGGGAATAAAAAAAAATACTAAAAACATGTAACAAAGTAGTTGGCGGGCATCTAAATAAACCAAAGTATGTACTTTAAATCTGCCTCGCTCGATCAACAACAGCATAAAAATAGTGTCCTAAAAATACTGAAATTAATCTGACTCTTGACTAAAAGGAAAGTATGAAAACCAGCTGGCGTTGAGGACCAGAACACCACTGGGAAAGGGGGATACCTAGTCAGTTGTCCAACTGAATGTTTTCAACTGAAACATGTCTTCCGCATTTAACCCAACCCCTCTATCAGAGGTGTGGGGGAGCTGCCATAATCGACATCCACGTCTTCGGCGCCCAGGGAACAGTGGGTTAACCGCTTTGCTCAGGGGCAGAACGACAGATTTTTACCTTGTCAGCTCAGGGATTCCATCCAGCAACCTTCCGGTTACAGGCTCAACGCTCTAACCACTAGGTCTAACCGCTGTTGATAAAACCTGCTCTCTTACCTGGGTAATCATCATATTCCCAAATCTTCACTTCCTCCTCTTCATCTTTCGTGATGATATTCAGCAGGAGTGTTTGACTACTGTCTTCCACTGATGCCATTTCTCCTGTGGTGCCCAGTGATGTTGTCAGTCAGGACCCAGTCAGTATAGTCTTGGACTCAGTGTGGAGAAGCGGTACAAAGCTGCAGGATGGTTATCCTCACTGTTCCAAAATGAAGTCCAAACTAACAACCTGGAAAATAAGTCTGTATGAAATGCACGACAGTTATGTCATTTGATGGCTTGCTTGCTTGCTATATAGCTAGTTAGCACACAACACATCCCATATTTTCTGATTTATTCAATGTTGCAACGCAAACTTAGTTCCCTGTCCCGGGCCTTGGTTGGCTAAGCAACGAAATACAATCTACATGTGCAAGGTAGCTGGCTAACGTTAGCTATTTTGGTTTTGGCCAACATATTTCGCTAGCTAGCTAGGTTAGCAGCTACATAATATTTGGTTTAGCTAGCTAACGTTACATATTTCCCTATGTTGCTTACTTGCGGGGGAAAAAAACGTTATGTGGCGACATTGTTTAGCAATGCATTGTTTGTTAGCTTTAGCTAATAGTTGAGTCTCAAACGTTAGCGAGGCCTTCCCTGGCCATTTGCCCTGCAACAGATCCGCAAGCGGCGGGTTCTTACCTGAGGCCTTGTTTCGCAAAAATAGAATCAGAAAATATTTTTTGTTGACTGGTTGAAGTTATTGTTAATTGTTTAAATTATATTTATGACCTAACATCTCCTCTAAAATAAGAACCAGAACAAACGCAATTGCAACTTCCTCGTTTTCTTTCTCGACATAGTAGGCGTTCTGTCAAACTACACTTAATGTAGACACACGCCACCTGTTGTCCGGGAGTGTCTTTTTCTTCTTCGATGATTAAATGGTGGTTGGCATCCAATAAATGTTGCATTTCCGCCTACAACTAGATTGAGCTATACACTGAAAGTAAGGGTGCTGCGCTGGGCCTTTAATAGAGGACCAGTATAGCCACCTGCAGCGCGTTGAAGAAAAAACACACCCAACCCCAAACTACTTTCGGCAACAATGTATAAATCCCTTATGAAAACGTAAATAAACAAATACCCTACCATCTAAACCTACACTCATTAAAAACCCACCACCCTATTCCACTATTTAAACCTATCTAGTCCTACCTCAGGCCAAGGCCTGTGTAACAGTATAACTTTAGACCGTCCCCTCGCCCCGACACGGGCGCGAACCAGTGACCCTCTGCCCACATCAACAACTGACACCCACGAAGCGTCGTTACCCATCGCTCCACAAAAGCCACGGCCCTTGCAGAGCAAGGGGAAACCCTACTTCAAGTCTCAGAGCAAGTGAGTAACCGATTGAAACGCTATTAGCACGTACCCGCTAACTAGCTAGCCATTTCACATCCGTTACACCTGGAAGGACGGGACACCACCACTCAACACAACCTGTAACTCTTCTGACATCAAATCTCGTGCACCCAAATACTTCTCAGCAGCTGCCTCAAGAACCTCTATTTTCTGTGACCTGCGGTACGGTTTATAACCATTGCTATGAATGCTAAAAAGTAAATCTTACTGTAGCATATATCACTCGTTGGCCAATCGCTCTGTACTGGCACAGATCTACTACTCACATGAACCCTCTCAGGATCTCACCCCCTTGACCCATCTTCCTTTACTTTCTTCACTGCCTCAGCATACAACACCTTCTGCACTACTCTAACCCTGGCAACCTCCACCTGCCTCTCTCGCACCAGACATTTCTGATCCCCGGCCCCATGTGCACCCCTACAATGAACACATACCGCTTCTTTCTCCAATACTACACATTCCATTGTCTCATGTCCTTCTGCACACTTCTCACACCTCCCTCCTACACACTGGTGCCACATGCCCATAATCTTGACACCTGTAACAACGTAATGGATTCGGCACAAAGGCTCATAGGGGATAACTGAAATATCCTAAATTCACTTTGTCGGGCAAAGACTCAACATCAAAACTCAAAAGAACAGACAATTACTTCTGTTTTACCACTCATGCCACCCTGTCTGCATCGCACCAAATAAAGAGCATCACAAACACTGGGAATTTTCCCCTTCAGTTGGTCCACTGTCACATTTACCGCTACCCCAGTAATCAACGGCATCTCGTTTCCCCATTTGTTTGGCGTGGAGCGCCTTCTCCCTCTGACCGGCAGAAACACAACCTATTATCACAAGATCACTTTCGGGTTACCTTCACCGATCCCACAGCACCAAACTCCATTTTCACCCACTCTGAAACCACATATGGATCAGCCAAAAGGCATGAGGTCAATTTTCTCAAAACAATGTGGACTTATATTTATCCTGACCATTGGTGTCTCAGGCTCCGAGAACGTCACCACACCTGCTAACGTCGATAATTCACCCTCACTCACTTCCATTTTGCCTCCAGACCTTGATATGGCTCACTCTGCTTACACTTTCCACCATTCTTCCACCAGGTCCGTGTGGAAAGAAGATTTTGCACACACACACACACACACACACACACACACACACACAACACCAACCACACACACACACACACACACACACACACACACACACACACACACACACACACACACACACACACACACACACACACACACACACACACACACACACACACACACACACACACACACCACACACAACACAACACACAACACCACACACACAACAACACACACACACACACACACACACAGCAGCTAGTTTAGCCAGAGCCTTATTGACCACCAAGTTCTAAATGATGAAGTAATGTAGACATCATGTAGGGACTTGTTGTCCAAGGGCCAACAATGATGGCAGATGGCAGTCATTGTTCTGTCAATCAACTCACTCTTGATGAATGTTGATTTAAAGATGAACCCATCACCTTGATTGGTCTACAATTGTACGGTGAACAGTGTCTAACGACCTCATTCCTGTTGGATATAATCGCAGCGTCCTGTGAATTGTGCCCGATTGACTTGAATGGTTTGCTTTTCTTCTGTTAAACAAAGACATACATCCAAGTCAGCTATGATTACCATCTGTGTGGTGATTGTATTTGGTTCAGAGACTCTGTTGGGTGTAGGTGGGTCGTTCCACAAAAAGAGTGCCTTTGGTATTTTAAGTAGAAATTGTGCACCAATATTGAGTTTTAAAAGTCTGTTATATTTAATGAAGTGCTCTGTAATATAGACCACATGGAGAATTCAAATCAATCAAGAATGCTAAAGTTTCAAAATTCAGCATTTTAACATGTACATCCGTTAATATACATTACCGGTCAAAGGTTTAGACACACCTACTCATTCCAGGGTTTTTATTTATTTCTTTACTATTTTCTACATTGTAGAATAATAGTTTAGACATCAAATCTATGAAATAACACATATGGAACCATGCAGTAACCAAAAACAGTGTATAACAAATCTAAATATTTTAGATTCTTCAAAGTAGCCACACTTTGCCTTGATGACAGCTTTGCACACTCTTGGCATTCTCTCAACCAGCTTCATGAGGTAGTCACCTGGAATGCTTTTCCAACAGTCTTGAAGGACCTCACACATATGTTGAGCACTTGTTGGCTGCTTTTCCTTCACTCTGCTGTCCAACTCATTCCAAACCATCTCAATTGGCTTGAGGTAGGGTGATTGTAGAGGCCAGGTTATCTGATGCAGCACTCCATCACTCTCCTTCTTGGTCAAAAATCAATTTCACAGGCTGGAGGTGTGTTTTGGGTCATTGTCCTGTTGAAAAACAAATGATAGTCCCACTAAGCTCAAACCAGATTGATTTGCTTGTGTATATATATATATACACTGCTCAAAAAAATAAAGGGAACACTTAAACAACACAATGTAACTCCAAGTCAATCACACTTCTGTGAAATCAAACTGTCCACTTAGGAAGCAACACTGATTGACAATAAATTTCACATGCTGTTGTGCAAATGGAATAGACAAAAGGTGGAAATTATAGGCAATTAGCAAGACACCCCCAATAAAGGAGTGATTCTGCAGGTGGTGACCACAGACCACTTCTCAGTTCCTATGCTTCCTGGCTGATGTTTTGGTCACTTTTGAATGCTGGCGGTGCTCTCACTCTAGTGGTAGCATGAGACGGAGTCTACAACCCACACAAGTGGCTCAGGTAGTGCAGCTCATCCAGGATGGCACATCAATGCGAGCTGTGGCAAGAAGGTTTGCTGTGTCTGTCAGCGTAGTGTCCAGAGCATGGAGGCGCTACCAGGAGACAGGCCAGTACATCAGGATATGCGGAGGAGGCCGTAGGAGGGCAACAACCCAGCAGCAGGACCGCTACCTCCGCCTTTGAGCAGGAGGAGCACTGCCAGAGCCCTGCAAAATGACCTCCAGCAGGCCGCAACAGCAAGCTAGCTAAATGGGACAAATTAACGTTAGCTAGCAAGTGCAAGCTAACTAGCTAAATTACCATACATGTTTAATGCTTTTTGACCTATCCCCAAATTAATGTCATTGGTTCAGAGTTTGTTTTGATATTTTAACCTGCATGTCATGATCATGTTTGGTGTGGGGGGCAAAATAAATGTATGCAAGATAGCGCACGATGGCGCACGCGCGCAGCCGGTTTGGGCAAGGTGTTATATTTTAGCCATTGGCAACGCAGACGCTTGTTGACACTCACGAGCAGTGTGGGTGCAATAATTGAGTAACATAGATTTCTAAATGTATTTTGCGACGCGAGCGGTGTGGTCAGACTATTAGAGGGATATCGCGACGGAAGAAGTCTGTTGTAGACCACTCGTGCTGTTACGTCGGCAGACGAGTCGTCATGGATCAGCACGGCTCCGTGTGGTAAACCAGGCCAATTGGCAAAATAGGTATAGTGGCCAAAGAATTTGTCCGATGGGCCTCTTCCGCTAATAGTCCGATATGCTCTAGCCGGCTAGCAGAGGGGCATTCAGGGGACGTCGCGACGGCTAGCCTGCCTAAGTATGCTGCAGAGCTGTCTACAAAATACATTTGATTAGATCTTCAAAGTAGATAAGGCTCACTAACTCTATCCCGCTCTCTCGTCGTTGTGTTGTGCGGTTTATGTCAAAGTTGGTCCGTGCAATACGGGGTCCTTGGGACGTCCCGCCCCCCATTGAAGTTGTCATTTTAAATCGTAATGTTAAGGTTAGGCAAGGGTTATGCTTATGGTTTGAGGGTAGGGACGTCTCAGTGATCCCAATAGCACTGCCAGGAGACACGTCATACTCATCGTCGACATCTCTAATGCCGCGTTCAAAACAACTGGGAATTGCGAACTGGGAAATTGCCGGCTTCCGAGAGTTCAAAACAACTGGGAACTCGGAAAAAGACGAGCTCCGACTGGGAACCGTTATTTGATTTGAACCGTTATCCAAATCGGGAATCTGGACCTCTTTCTATAGCTCCGACCTGAAGATCACTTACGTTATGATTTGACCTAGTATTTTTTGTTTTGAACGCTGAATAAAGCACAGATACTGGGCAATTCTGGGAGACATTAAAGTTGTACCTTTGCATGCTGGAATCGCCCTTATTAATCAATGTTGTTACGCTAACTTAGTACCATGACCCGGGCCTTGGCTGGCTAAACTACGAAATAAATGGCAAGGTAGCGAATGTTAGTTCGACGGGTGTTTAGCTAGTCCCGATTTGGCGATGCTATCCAGGCAAGGGATAACATCGGGACTAGACTTTAGCATACATTTCCCCGTAGGTGCTGAATACTTAGTTTAGCTAGCTACACATTTCCATATTTTACTTACTTGTGAGCAAAACAAAAATAGTATGTGGTGATATTTTCAATATATATATTTTTGTTAATGTTAGCTCGCTATCTAGGCCTTGCCTGGCCATTTGGACTGCAACACTCTTCGAGAGGGGGTTCTTATCCGAGGCCTTGCTGCCCTAAAACGGAACCAGAAATGCTTTTTGTAGACTGGGTGAAGTTATTTGTTCATTGTTTAATGAGTACAGTGTAATTTATGACTTGGCATCTGTTGATGATTCGTTACTAGAGAAATGAGACCAAGTTGAGACGCTGGACGAGGTGGATAAGGTATAATAAAGACAGTTTATTCAGAGGTAAAAATATCTGGCAAAGCGTGCTGCACGGTCTCGTTCGTCTAGTTCTTAGGGAACTATCGGAAGGAGAGACCCGAAACATATTGTGCAGTGCATGTTATACAGTGAATGACGTAGGTAGATTCTTGTAGTTCGTGCTCCTGACTGGTCGCTGTAAGTGGAGGCCTGTTCCCTCCACGCTGGTGTCAATGCCTCATTGGTTCTTGGCACTGTTCTTTGTTCTTGGAAACCCAGCCTGAAACAAGGGTGTGTGTGTGTGTGTGTGTGTGTGTGCATGTGCGTGTGCGTGTGCGTGCTCGTATAATGGCATGCCTCCCTTATCAGTGGTAATAAAAGGTATGAGTCAGCCATCCTCCCCTGCGTGGGGGAGTGAGGTTTGTATCTGTTACGGGCAGATGGTGTTTAACTGTGGGGTGTAGCAAGATATTTGCAACAAAGTCTGCTTTAATAAGGAAGGCATTATAACAGTATTATAGCTATGTGTTAAGGTCAATGAAGACAGCATTTCTTACACATCTCTTTTTAAATAAATATCCATAACAAACGTGATGGCAACTTCCGCATTGTTTTTTTTCGACAACACTCCAGTGTGAATCACGTGGGATAATTGAATTACTCAGATTGCAATCATTTTATTTAACATTGGATTCTTCATTCCTGTGAGGTCCGCTAACAGAACAAGATTTTGCACATACAAAGAGCCTGCAGTATTTTCTACACAATGAGCACTTTTAGTAGTTCCTTAGGACAGGTCTCACCTCTTATCTTTAAACTATCTGTCTGGTGTTGCTCTCTGGACATTTCAACGTCAACCTCAAGTTCAGGTCCTTCTTTGTAAATGATAATAGAAAAACAAGTCAATATTTGCACCTAATCTATCGTACAGTAGGGTTTATAATACGCATAAGATAAGCATTGCTACTCTTGGGACACTTTATGAATACAGGCCCTGGTACTAAACGGAAATGGAGCTGTGGGTGCTCGTTTTGTAGAAATCAGACATTCAACCAGATATGTATTTGTACCTGGTGGATGTTTGGAGGGATGCAGCTCATTCAAATAGACATGTAGCTTGTACATAGAACAGAGTGTCGTCTCATATTCTTCATGACGAGACATTTATATCTGCAATGTCTAGAATGTTGTAGCATCCTGAACCCACATGCACGCACCCTCCAGCCATGAGGAGAAAGGAGAACCAGCAGGGGTGAATCTCATACGTTTTACCACAGGAAATCAAGGACAGAGACCAGATACAGTGGGGTACGGAATTAATGACACATCAGATGAGCAAAAAATCCTAAAATTATTATACAAATACTGAGCGATATTGTTTCCTTCCAAAATTTTGAAAATTATTTTATTTTAATACAATTGCTCAGAGAAAGATTGTTTACAAGTAATAATTCATTTTTTTGAAAAGACGGGTCAAATTATTGGCACCCCTGCGAGGATAACGACACTGAGCCTTTTGGTAAAATGTTTTATGAGATTGAAGAACACATTGGGAGGGATCTTAGACCATTTTTCAATACAGAATTTCCCCAGATCCTTAAAACATCTTTCGTCTGTGCTCATGGACTGCCCTCTTCATTTRAATGGGATTTAAGTGTACAAACTTTAATTTCATCTCTTATCCCATTTGAGTGAAATCCCCTCCCACAGATTTTTTTCCGTGTGAACTCCCTGTTGAATGGTTAGACTATTTTTGTGACTCACTTCCCACAGTCATAAGGGCTCAGTCCTTCCCACAGTCAGAACATTCATAAGGATTCAGTTCTCTGTCTGTGTGTTTTTTTCTGGTGACGTTTTAGGCTGTACAGTTTAGATAAACACTTCCCACAGTCAGAGCAGGAGTAAGGCTTTTCTCCTGTGTGCACTCTTATGACCGGTTAGCTGACTAGATGTAGCAAAGCACTTTCCACAGTCAGAGCAGGAGTAAGGTTTCTCTCCGAGTGTGTTCGCTGGTGTAATTTTAGGCTGTTCAGTCAACTCTTGCCACGGTCAGAGCAGGACTAAGGATTCTCCCGTGTGCACTCTTTTATGAAGTGTTAGCTTATGCGATGAAGCACTTTACGCAGTCAGAGCAGGAGTACGATTTCTCCCCTGTGTGCACTCTTATGCACTGTTAGGTTACTAGATTTAGCGAAGCACTTTTCTACAGTCAGAGCAAGATAATTATTTATCTCACTTGTGTAACTTTAGGAAGTTCAGTCTTGAGAAACTCTTGCCACAGTCAGAGCAGGAATACGATCTCTCCTGTGTGAACTCCGAGAGATTAGTTGACTTGATGTTCGGAAGCACTTGCCATAGTCGGAGCAGGAGTAAGATTTCTTCCCTGTGTGCACTCCCTGGTGAGTGGTTAAATGAGTTGATGTACTGAAGCGCTTCCCACTGTCAGGGCAGGAGTAAGGCTTCTCTCCTGTATGTTTCTGCAGGTGTCTTTTAAGATATGATGGGAATGGGAAACTATTCTCATAGTGAGGACAGTGGTAAGACCTCTTATCTTTGAACTGTCGTGTGTTACTCTCGGGACATTTCAACGTCAACCTCAAGTTCAGCGGAGTCAGGTCCTTCTGTGTAAATGATAATAGGAAAAACAAGTCAATATTTGCATCAAGCTAGTTATTTGCCTGATGAATACAAAAAGTTATTGCACCTAATCTATTGTTGGTCACATTAAGAAACACAGTTGCAACTGTGTGGTATTTAAACCATGAGGCCTAACGGGGTGTGGTATATGTATTTAACCTTTATTGAATTAGACAAGTCAGTTAAGAACAAATTCTTATTTACAATGACGGCCTACCAAAACGCAAAAAGCCTCTGGCCATTATAAACCGATAGTTTGGGTCCTGAATGCTAATTAATACATTAAGTTAATGCACCTAATCTATTGCACAGTAGGGTTTACAACACTACTCAGTCATAACAGGCATCGCTTGCTATGAAAGTCTACAGCATAATGAGGCAGTAAACCCTCTCCAGAATGAAAGTCTACGTCATAATGAGGCAGTAAACCCTCTCCAGAATGAAAGTCTATCTTCTATTAAGTCTGGATTTTTCACAGTAACTTCCTCAAAAATAATCCTGCTGCAACAATAGACATTTCAACGTGTTGCTCCTTTGAGGGGTTGGTTCTGTTTCAGAGTTAAATGTCCGATACATTTCAGACAACATTTCACTGGAGAGTTACAAGGGTTACGATAATAATAATAATAATACTAATAATAAACAATTTAGTTGACGCTTTTATCCAAAGCGACTTACAATCATGCATAAATGTTTTGTATGGGTGGCCCCAGCGTCTAACCGGTTTATCATAATGCAAAAAACAAGGTTGTAGGCTATTACTCCATTAATTGTCATTTTAAAAAGCATACCCTAGTAGTCCAGGCAACCTGGAAGTGGTTTTAAAAATGTGCTTGTTAAAAGGCTTCAGCCTCCCAAGCACCTCACGTATTACCTGCTTTACTTAACAAAAGGCACATCTCAATAGGTGGTTCAGGTGTCCTCATGACACGGCTCAGGTGGTGCTTATAAAAAACACTATTCTGTTTTTTGACCGTTAAAGCCAGACATTTTTCTGGTTAATACAATGCCTTCAGAAAGTATTCATACCCCTTAACTTATTCCACATTTTGTTGTGTTACAGCTTGAATTCTAAATTGATTAAATACATGTTTCTCTCACTGGCCCATCTACACACAATAACCCATAATAACAAGGTGAAAACATGTAAGATATTTTTGCATATTTATTGAAATACATAAATATCTAATTTACTTAAGTATTCACACCCCCGAGTCAACACGTTCACACCCGAGTCACCTTTGGCAGCGATAACAACTGAGTCTTTCTGGGTAAGTCTCTAAGAGCTTTGCACACCTAGATTGTACATTATTATTTTAAACATTCTTCAAGCTCTAGTTAGTCAAGTTAGTTGTTGGTCATTGCTAGACAGCCATTCAAGTCTTGCCATAGATTTTATATTTGACAATTTTCTTTAGGAAGTAAAAAGGTAAAAGTTTTGTACTTTTCCCCTGACACCTAAATGTACTCGTTACATTTTAAATGCTTAGAAGGACAGGAAAATAGTCCAATGGACGCATTTATCAAGGGATCATCCCTGGTCATCCTTACTGCCTCTGATCTGTCAGACTCACTAAATACACATAATTAATTTGTAAATGTCTGAGTGTGCCACAGGCTATCTGTAATGAAATAAAAATAGTGCCGTCTATTTATACTTTTACTTTTGATACTTAAGTGGTGCGGCAGGTATCCTAGTGGTTAGAGCGTTGAGCCAGTAACCGAAAGGTTGCTGGATCGAATCTCCGAGGTGACAAGGTAAAAATCTGTCGTTCTGCCCCCGAACAAGACAGTTAACCCACTGTTCCCTGGTAGGCCGTCATTGTAAATAGGAATTTGTTCTTAACTGACTTGCCTAGTTAAATAAAGATTCAATCAATTTAATTATGTATATTTAGACATTTTTACAAATGGAAAAATTTAAACGTCTTGAGTCAAATATTCAACCCCTTTGTTATGGCAAGTAAGTTGCATGGACTCACTACGCGTTTAATATTTTTTGAATGACTACCTAATTAATCTCTGTACCCCACACATACAGATAATTGTAAGGTCCCTCAGTCGAGCAGTGAATTTCAAACACAGATTCAACCACAAAGATTCAACCACAAAGACCAGGGAGGTTTTCCAAAGAAGGACACCTATTGGTAGATGGGTAAACATTTAAAAAGCAGACATTGAATACCGGTATGCCTTTGAGCATATGCCTTTAATTACACCATGGATGGTGTATCAATACACCCAGTCACGACCAGTGGTGGAAAAAGTACCCAATTGTCATACTTGAGTAAAAGTAAAGATACCTTAAATAGAAAACGACTCAAGTAAATGTAGCCCAGTAAAACTCTAAAAGTATTTGGTTTTAAATATACATAAAATGTATTGAACATTTATTAATTAGGCCAAGTTTCTCATAAGCTCCCCTCCTTTGCATTACAAAGGAGGGGAGCTGTTCTGAGACTATACTGCTGGTTTCCTTTACAAAGGAGGGGAGCTGTTCTGAGATCATACTGCTGGTGTCCTTTAGGAGGGGAGCTGTTCTAGATCAATACTGAAATGGTGTCCTTTGGAGGGAGCTGTTCTGAGATCATATTGCTGGTGTCCTTTAGGAGGGGAGCTGTTCTGAGACCATACTGCTGGTGTCCTTTAGGAGGGGAGCTGTTCTGAGATCAATACTGCTGGTGTCCTTTACAAAGGAGGGGAGCTGTTCTGAGATCAATACTGGCTGGTGTCCTTTAGGAGGGGAGCTGTTCTGAGATCATACTGCTGGTGTCCTTTACAAAGGAGGGGTGCTGTTCTGCGAATGGTATAATAAGAAAAGTCAACAAAAGTTGATAAAGTGGCTGTTACTGCACCAATGCCCGCTACAATAGGGCGCCCTGGTGGTTTTGTAACATTTTTGTGTAATTTATAGTATAGAAAATGGCAATTTTAGAGTGTTGAATATCCAAAAAGTCATATCCTTTTTTTGGTGATCTGACCAGAACTTAAATACCCACCTAGGACAGTAAAGATAGCGTTCTGAAATTGGGAAATGGGGTCACCTGATGAGTTTCTAATTAATGAAAATAATAACGGAAATATTACATTTTATATAACTATTCATACCCTTTACTCAGTACTTTGTTGAAGCACCTTTGGCAGCGATTACAGCCTTGAATCTTTTTTGGGTATGATGCTACAAGCTTGGCACACCTGTATTTGGGGAGTTCCTCCATTATTCTCTGCAGATCCCCTCAAGCTCTGTCAGGTTGGGTGTGGGGTGTCGCTGCACAGCTATTTTCAGGTCTTTCCATAGATGTTTGATCAGGTTCATGTCCGGACACTGGCTGGAATACTCAAGGACATACAGAGACCTGTCCCAAAGCCACTCCTGCGTTGTCTTGGCTGTGTGCTTAGGGTCGTTGTACTCTTGGAAGGTGAACCTTCGCATCAGTCTGAGGTCCTGAGCAATCTGGAGCAGGTTTTCATCAAGGATCTCCCTGTACTTTTCTCCGTTCATCTTTCTCTCGACTCCCAGTCCCTGCCTCTAAAAAACATCCCCACAGCATGATGCTGCCACCACCATGCTTCACCGTAGGGATGGTGCCAGGTTTCCTCCAGACATGTTTGGCATTCAAGCTAAAGAGTTCAATCTTGGTTTCATCAGACCAGAGAATCTAGTTTCTCATGGTCTGAGAGTCCTTTAGGTGCTGTTTGGCAAACTCCAAGCGGGCTGTCATGTGCCTTTAACTGAGGATTGGTTTCCATCTGGCCACTACCATAAAGGCCTGATTAGTGGATTGTTCAAGAAGGACAACCATCTCCACAGAGGAACTCTGGAGCTCTGTCAGTGACCATCGGGTTCTTGGTCACCTCCCTGACCAAGGCCCTTCTACCCCGATTGCTCAGTTTGGGCAGGCGGCCAGCTCTAGGAAGAGTCTTGGTGGTTGCAAACGTCTTCCATTTAAGAATGACGGAGGCAGTGCTCTTGGGGACCTTCAATGCTGCATAAATGTGTTGGTACCCTTCCCCAGATCTGTTCCGACACAATCCTGTCTCAGAGCTCTACGGACAATTCCTTCGACCACATGTCTTGGTTTTTGCTCTGACATCCACTGTGGGACCTTGTAAAGACCGGTGTGTGCCTTTCCAAATCATGTCCAATCAATTGAATTTACCACAGGTGGACTTGGTCCTTGATGTTTCTACAAATTGATGAGTCTCATAGCAAAGGATCTGAAGACTTATGAAAATAAGGTATTACAGATTAATTTTTTATAAATTAGTAACAATCTGTTTTCGCTTTGTCATTATAGGGTATTGTGTGTAGATTGAGGGGAAAATAATATTTAATCCATGTTAGAATAAGGCTGTAACGTAACATGTGGGAAGAGTCCAGGGATCTGAATACATTGTTTGTTTGCGTGTATAAATAAAGGACACGGCGGCCCATGAGCCAGTTTTTTTAAATATTTTTGCAAAATGTTTCTGTTAATCATTTATATTGAGCATTTAGCTGACCAGTGGGCAACGGCCAGACCCCCTACCAAGATGGAACAGCCCGCTTTTCTGGTTGGATGAGCTGGCGCAAATTCACATTCAAAGTGAGACCCGCTCTGACTGTTCGGCTCAGGCGCGAAGTGTTAGGCCACCCAAGCTCACAAAATGAGACCACCAATGCAATCTTCGCTCTCTCCCACTACTCTTCTATCCCATCCTCTTCCTTCTGTTAAATCCTCCCTTCTGTCTCCTGACTGCCTTTTCAACCCTACTCTCCTCCCTTAGACTCCAACTGTCCCCTTTCCTTCCCGGGCAGCCCGATCCTCCTCTCCCGCTCCATGGCTGAGTGACTCACTACGTACTAACACAACAGGGTTGCTAACACAACAGGGTTGCTAACACAACAGGGTTGCTAACACAACAGTTATACAGAACTGGGAGAAAACTAAACTTCCGGAGGACCTATCATCCTTCCACTCCCTCTCCGTAGCAAGTACGCAAGACTACATGTGAGTAATGTGTAGTAAGTGTGAAGAGGCTGTAAGAAAAGATAAACACTTGTATTTTATTACATTTTGTTTATTGATGTTTTTTATTCTTAGCAGTGGGTGCAGGCCAAGGCCGGACTGTCTCCTGAACTCGCCGTTTAACAGATCCGGAGATTGGAGGGATGAGAGAGTGGGCAGAAACGGTTAAGGTAGGAGAGGTTGGGGCAGGGCTGGTTAAGGTGGGGGAGGTTGGGGCAGGGCTGGTTAAGGTAGGAGAGGTGTAGGCAGGGCTGGTTTGTGATGGCTGGGTGGAATGGGTTGTGATTACCGGTAATGGGAAAGGGGAAAATAAGAAGTCAAAGTGTGGTGCAGTAGGTGATATTAATGTGAGGGGACTGGACATGGAGGCTGATGGTGTTCCCAGAGGAAGGGTGGGGGAGGCACTGCCTGTTCTTGAACTCACAGGCGTCTGGTGTTCTAGGGCGACTGACCCGGAGACAGAGAGCTGCCGAAGCACCTCCCCTTCCCCCAGGCGATCCTTCTCCAGCTGGAGGCGCTCCCTCTCCACCTGCAGGCGCTCTGTCTCCACCCTCAAGCGCTCTCCATCCAGCTGGAGCCGGTTCTTCTCCACATCCAGGTGTGCCTTCTGTGTTTCATGTGCTTTTTCTAGTAAATCATAAAGAGCTTGGTGGATGTGTTGGGCGGTCTGTGTAACATGGATTTGTTGTGTTTGTGTGTCCAGGATTTGTTGGAGCAGATTGGCTTGGGGGCCCTGTGGTGTCCAGCCAGACGTGATGGGTTGGGGTATAGAGCCAGAGTGGATGGAGTGAGCTGGTGCAGGACAGGAGGTGATGGGTTGGGGAGAAAAGCCAGAGTGGATGGAGTGAGCTGGTGCAGGACAGGAGGTGATGGGTTGGGGAGAAAAGCCAGAGTGGATGGAGTGAGCTGGTGCAGGACAGGAGGTGATGGGTTGGGGTGCAGTGCCAGAGAGTGCATCTGCATTGCTTGTTATTTGGGGTTTTAGGCTGGGTATCTGTAAAGCACTTTGTGACATCTGCTGATGTAAAAAGGGCTTTATAAAATACATTTGATTCATTGATTGAGAGTGGATTGAGTGAGCTGGTGCAGGACGGGAGGTGATGGGTTGGGGTGGCACTGTTGGTGCTGGCCAAGGTGTTGATGGTGAGGTGGAGGGTAGCTCCTCCATGGTGACAGAGGGTAAAGCTGACTCCACAGTTCCCTCTGCTGCTGGTGGGGGACCAGAGCTGGACATTTCTCCCAGAGAGAGACCTGGACAAGAGGATTAGGTCAATATTATTTCAGATATTTTATTAATCCTGTCTCTTATACACATCTAGATGTGTATAAGAGACAGGCTAGTGGACTGATTCATTAGATGTGTAGATTAGCTTTTGTTATATATATATATGTGAACATTGTGTGCGCTTCAGTGTACGGCACAGAGCCCATGTCTCTCGTTTTGCCCTGCAGCCACTGGCCCTGCCATTAGAGGTCCACAGTGGAAACAGGTCTGACTTCCTGTGTGTATAATCCTCTGCCATTAGAGGTCCACAGTGGAAAGAAGTCTGACTTCCTGTGTGTATAATCCTCTGCCATTAGAGGTCCACAGTGGAAAGAAGTCTGACTTCCTGTGTGTATAATCCTCTGCCATTAGAGGTCCACAATGGAAAGAAGTCTGACTTCCTGTGTGTATAATCCTCTGCCATTAGAGGTCCACAATAGAAAGAAGTCTGACTTCCTGTGTGTATAATCCTCTGCCATTAGAGGTCCACAGTGGAAACAGGTCTCACTTCCTGTGTGTATAATCCTCTGCCATTAGAGGTCCACAGTGGAAAGAAGTCTGACTTCCTGTGTGTATAATCCTCTGCCATTAGAGGTCCACAGTGGAAAGAAGTCTGACTTCCTGTGTGTATAATCCTCTGCCATTAGAGGTCCACAATAGAAAGAAGTCTGACTTCCTGTGTGTATAATCCTCTGCCATTAGAGGTCCACAGTGGAAACAGGTCTCACTTCCTGTGTGTATAATCCTCTGCCATTTTGGTGCACGTATTGGCTGCCTGGGTGTGGCTTCTCCATGCATTTCAAAATGGTCAAATAAAATGAGCAATAACTATACTTGCATTTATGGATGCATCTGTTTGAATGCAACAAAAATATCACAACATCCTGGTTTGTTCTGAAATGTAATACACAAAAATGTCTGTTGGTGGAGGATGTTGGGTAGATATCAATATGTACGTGAAAAATTAATAATGTTAAGTGGGGATGTGGCTGACATTTTGGGCTTGCCCAGGCCTCCTCTACGACACTATAATCTTCAGTCTGTAGATGCTACCAAGCAGGAAATTATGTCATTTGAAGCTTTACTGTCTGCTCTGTAATATGAGTAATATTTAGATTAATAACAATTGTTTGAGTAATATTGAACATTGTAAACATGATAAATAAAAAAACTCAGATTTGGCACATTTGTGGATACACACATCAATTTTAAGGGGGGGTTGTTTTTCTGTAGACACTGGCCTACACGGCAGGTAGCCTAGTGGTTAGGGCGTTGGACTAGTAATGGAAAGGTTGCAAAGGTCGAATCCCCGAGCTGACAAGTTAAAAATCTGTTGTTCTGCCTCTGAACAAGGCAGTTAACCCACAGTTGTCATTGTAAATAAGAATTTGTTCTTAACTGACTTGCCTAGTTAAATAAAGGTAACATTTAAAAAAAAACACGTACCCCCATAATATCAAAGTGGGATTATGTTTTTCAAAATGTTCACTAACTAACTAAAAATGAAAAGCTGAAATGTCTTGACTCAAGTATTCAACCCCCTTGTTATGGCAAGCCTAAATAAGATCAGGAGTAAAAATACACTTAACAATTCACATGGACTCACTGCGTGCAATAACGGTGTTTAACAATGTTTTTATGACTACCTCATCTCTGTACCCCACACATACAATTATCTCTAAGGGAACCTATTAGTAGAGGAGTTAAAACATTTTTTTTTTTAAGAAAAGACATTGAATATCCCTTGGAGCATGGTGAAGTTATTACACTTTGGATGGTGTATCAATACACCCAGTCACAAGGTGTCCTCCCTAACTCAGTTGCCGGAGAGGAAGGAAACTGATCAGGGAATTACCCATGAGGCTAATGGTGACTTTAAAAAGCATTTATGAGCATTCCCAACAGTGAGCAGCAGGTAAGCTAGCGGTTAAGAGCTTTGGGGCAGTAACTGAAAGGTCGCTGTTTCGAATAGGTGAAAAATCTGTTGATGTGCCCTTGAGCAAGGCACTTGGCACTAATTGCTCCTGTGAGCCTCTCTGGATAAGAACGTTTGCTAAATGACTAAAATGTTATGTGAAAATTGAATACAAATGATCTCCCTTTGCTGGTGAATTGCTGTATGTGCAATAATACCATGAGTTACATTGTCTAATTATGTCAGTTTCTCTGTATTAAATGGGTCGCAGAGTTCCCTCTCTGGAACGTTTGATGCATCTCGTGCAGTAGGCCTACATTCTGTCAAACAATTTATGTACAGCAAATCAACATTAAACCCCAATCAGAAGCAGTGTTTTTGGAAATATACATTTTTATATTTCTCAATAATTAATGTAATTGATCTGAATATACACTTGCTTTGTAGCAAATATGATAGGGCCAGTCTACAAGAAGGCCTGGTTAAGGCCAAAACATCAACTTCTATTCATTATTTTTGATTACTTAAAATGTCAAATTTAAACCAAACAATAGATAGTGAAATATACCTCACATTATACAATATTGAATTATGAAATATACTGTATATAGTCCCAATGTATAATATATTATTACTATGATGTAATTATAATAATTTAATATAACATTAAGATGTAATTACAAGATTAGCACTCACCAAATCCCAAATCAACAGGCCCTACACCAGCTTCGGTCTCTGCCATTCGGGAGAAAAGTTGCTGCTCCAGGTCAGTCAGCACCGGCACGGTGTTGACCCCCCCACCAGTCTGGGTGGACAACGTCCGGATAGAAGAAACCTTTTGCTTGACTTGGCTCCTTATGAGATTGAACTTCTTCCGGACATCGTCACCACATCTCGCCACAGCCGAGGTCAAGGTCCTAGCGATGGTGTTCCAGGTTACCGTCTTCGACCCCCGCGGGCGAATGTGAGCCTGGGCACCGAAGAGGTCCTCCCAGTGCCCAAGTACCCCTGAAATAATAAGATCCTCATCTCCGGGGGTGAATCGATGCCTCTTTTTTTCAGTTTCCTTCTCCATTCCTTTCGGTTTTCTTTTTCCTTTATCTACATGTGATATGGATAGAAATCAGCATCAGGATGTCGTTTGTGATTCATTCCTAGGAAACCGACTAAACTTTTTATTAACTTACTAGTGTTCTCCCTTGTTGGTCACATTAAGAAACAGTTGCAACTGTGTGGTATTTAAACCATGAGGCCTAACGGGGTGATGTATATGTATTTAACCTTTATTGAATTAGACAAGTCAGTTAAGAACAAATTCTTATTTACAATGACGGCCTACCAAAACGTAAAAAAGCCTCTGGCCATTATAAACCGATAGTTTGGGTCCTGAATGCTAATTAATAAATGAAGTTAATGCACCTAATCTATTGCACAGTAGGGTTTACAACACTGCTCAGTCATAACTGGCATCTCTTGCTATGAAAGTCTACAGCATAATGAGGCAGTAAACCCTCTACAGAATGAAAGTCTACAGCATAATGAGCCAGTAAACCCTCTCCAGAATGAAAGACTACGTCATAATGAGCCAGTAAACCCTCTCCAGAATGAAAGTCTACAGCATAATGAGGCAGTAAACCCTCTCCAGAATGAAAGTCTTGCTTCTATTAAGTCTGGATTTTTCACAGTAACTTCCTCAGAAATAATCCTGCTGCAACAATAGACATTTCAACGTGTTGCTCCTTTGAGGGGTTGGTTCAGTTTCAGAGTTAAATGTCCGATACATTTCAGACAACATTTCACTGGAGGGTTTTGGGCTCCCGAGTGGCGCAGCGGTGTAAGGCACTGCACCTCAGCGCTAGAGGTGTCACTACAGACCATGGTTCGAATCCAGGATCTATCCGTACAATTGGCCCAGTGTCGTCCGGGGTTAGGCCGTCGTTGTAAATAAGAATTTGTTCTCGACTGACTTGCCTAGATAAATAAAAGTTAAATAAAACATGTTCATCCAATGGTTCCATTGATTCTTGTGGAATCTAAAAAGTGCATTTCAATTTATCATGGACCTACATAACACAAGGTTGGACGCTACTACTCAATTATGTTTTTTGTGCTGGGATTTTCACACTCAACAGTTGACGCCTTGTAGAGTCCAAGCCCCGAGGAGTTAAAACTGTTCTTAGGGCAAAAAGCAATATTAGGAAGGTGTTCCTAATGTTTTGTACACTCAGTGTATCTCTTGGACTGAGACCAGGTTAATGCCATTAGCCTGATGGGTGTTGATGCGTCATAAAATCATGTGTTCTTTTTCATAACATTGCTAGAATCAAGGTATTGTTTGTCATTGGGTGTTGTTCAGCCCCCTGAAACAAGGCAGGCTGGAGCTAACGTTCTCAAACTAAATTGCTGAGTGATGTCGGGTATCTACGTCGGTTTGAATTCTGTCCAGATTCTGAACTGTGGCTTAAAAATGTTCCATGTGTGAGAAGATAGAAAACGCATACCTTTGAGTAGTAAGACTTTGTGTTCTTCCGTCTTTTCTTTGAGCTCTCCAGCCGGCCCTAAGTTGAAGACAAATATAACATGTTGATGGCAAATCAGGTGAGTAGGTTACCCTTTTCATGACTCCAATTACATTACAGTGGAGCCATTCCACGTCCCATTTTGCCCAGTGGGGAAAATGGCCCAACTCTCTGACGCTGCCCTGCGTTAACCAAATGCTCTGTCTAAACACTAAATAATCCTCACTTGCAATATACAGGATTGGAAACATTTGGAGTTTAACAATTTTTCTTTTGGAATTTGTTTTCTTCCAAATGCAAACATTTGGAGTTTAACAAATACAAACGATCCAGACGGATATGTGGAATGGAATAGTCCAATGGAAATGTAAGCACAAGGTGAGAGGACGTCGTAGCAAAGGGTGTGTGTGAAAACAGCCAGATACATACTATGCACAGTTTAGTAAAATTGTATATTTTCTATTTTAAAAGGTTATTTATATGACAGTTACGTTAAAAGGTTTCCAAAAGTGTATTGCTATAGGATTAAAAAAGACTGAAAACAGGAGAATTAGCCTAATCAATTTACCTTAAAGACTAGGTGTGCTGATTTCCCAGCTAGCGTATAACGTTCTGAGAACCATATTTCTTAGAGCTTGGTGAGTTGTTTTTCATACAACCTCCCCACAATGTTCTGGGAATGCTGCAGGATACCCATGTAGCACATAACGTTCTGAGAACCATATGTTTCTTAGGTGGGAATTTCAGTACTTCAGCATAACGTTTCCTACAGTTTCCCTCATGTTTGCATTTAAAGCAAATGTGTCAAATTCATTCCACAGAGGGCCAAGTATCTGCAGGTTCACTCCTGCCTTGTACTCGATTGACGAATTAAGATCAGCAATCAGTAAGGAACTCTCCTCACCTGGTTGTCTAAGTCTTAATTGAAAAGAAAAAAACAAAAACCAGCAGACACTAGGTCCTCCGAGGAATGAGTTTAACAGACCTGATTTAAAGTAACATTCTCAAATTATTCAGAGAACGTTAAGAGACTACATTATTCTGTGGGAATTTCAGTACTTAAGCAGGTTTCCTCATCATTCTGTTGAAATTCATGTTCTTAGAACATTAAGAAAATGTTCCATAAAAACCACAAGAAAACAGTAACGTTCAAAGAACATTCTAAGACGTTCAAAGAACATTCTAAGAAGGCTATTTAAACAACAAACATTACGTTCTCGGCATCAAAACTAATTATTCTGAGTTTAACGGCAGATGGCATCCAATGTTGCATTACCGCCCCCAACTGGACTATAATATAAATCCATTATACTTTGTGATACATAACGGGAAATAAAATAAAAAACACCCTGCCAACTAACCCTACACTCATTAAAAACAGACTGGCCATTCCACTACTTTGACCCCATCTGCTCCTGCACCATGCCAACGGCCTGGAAACCACCACTTAACACACCCTGGAACTCTTCTGAAGTCAAATAGCCAAATACTTCTCCGCAGCTGCCACCACATCTATTTTCTGTGATTTACATTCCATTTCTGTGGTACAGTTGATAACTATTGCTCTGAACGCTAGGAAGCCAACCTTTCTGAAGCATATATCACTAATTGGCCTATCCCTCTGTGCTGGCACAGATCTACTACTCACAGGGATCCTCTTAGGATCCTTGACCCATCCTCCTCTACTTTCTTCAGGTGTAAATGTTACACCTGAAACAGGGCAATGGATTCAGCACAAAAGCTCTAAAGGATAACTGATATATATCCTAACATGACTTTGTCAGGTAGAGACTGACTCAAAAAGACTGACAGTGACTCCTGTTTCACCACCGGGATCTGAGTCGCACCAAAACTGCGGGCGTCACAAACACCAGGAATTTAAACTTCGATTGCGCCACCTCCACACTTAAAACTAACCCAGAAAATCACTACTTTCAATGGTGCCTCGTTCCGAAGAGCAAAGCAAGAAACAGATCTTGACCCAAGTTGCGTGACACGGACCGCCTGCTCCCTCTGGTCAGAAGAAACAAACATCACAAGTCCACTACGGGTTACCTTCACTGCATCCAACTCCTTTCCCACCCACCCTGAAACCACAACTGGTTCTGCCAAAAGGCAAGGATGCACATTCTCCCCAAAAGGTCCCTCCTACTGGACAAGACTCTAATTTATCATGTCTATTGATGCCAGGATCTGTTTCCAAGCTCTTCACCACACCTCACTCAACTCGCCCTCATTAACTTCCATTTCACCACCAGAACTCGGTCTGGTGTACGGCTCACTCTGTTTGCACTTGACACCAATCCTCTTTGACACCCCATCTCCACCTTCCTCAAATTCAACCTCTGCTATCCTCATTCTCTTCGACCTCTTATTCCTCCATTCTTCCATTCCTCCATCCCTCTTCAGAAATCCACCTTTTGCGTCCCTGTCCCAATAGTCCTCTTCTCCCAACTTGACTTGTGTCCTAGTGGCATTCAAACGTAACGCCATCTCATAACCTCCGGGGGGCAACATTTTGGGAACATGAGCAGTGACCACACACTGAAAAAAAAACAACCCCCAGACTCAACTCTTCTCGGAAAACCATCAGCTCTCCGCTTCTTTCGTCTCTCTGACCGCTGGACTTCATTCAACACACTTCCCGAATCTCCCATCAACAAAACTCTATCCTATCTTGTTAAGTGTGTTCAGGTGGGTTTGCCGCACCCACTAATTGGACACACCTGATCTTAATGAGTGATTATTTACTTTGAAATGTAGTCTGTTTGAATAGACTAAAATGAACAGAGCAGTGGACTAATTCCAGTAATAGAGAGCAGAAGATCATAGGTTAGAATCGCATTGACGCAGTGCCACAATAATAAAAAAGGTGTGTTTGCATGATTAATACCTAAGCAAATGAATATCCATGTGTCCTATCTGTGCTTGGAGTTCACAACAGGTTACCCAAACTAAGCTAGCAGTGTTAAGTCTTATTGAAATATGTTCTCAGAACATCATTTAATTACCTTTAAATAACATTCTGAGAATGGAAATGATAGGTTAATAAAACATGCCATGAAAACATTCTGGGAACCATAGTAAAACGTTCTCAGAACATCCCTGCAATCTAGAAAAGGTGGAATGTTCACTTCCATTCTCAGAATGTTTTAAAAAAACGTTCCGTTTAACCAGTCAGGAAACGTTTGGCTTTGTTCCCAGAACCAATGGGAAACCAAAAACGTACGTTTCCACAACTTCCAAGGAACCAAATGTGCTAGCTGGTTTAAGAGCAGGTCCCTGCTGTTCATATAATCGTATTCATTATGATCTTAAAGGCAAAACTGATCCTACAAATGGTCCTACTAGCAGACTGTGAAAACAGGCGGTGCTCTGCTTTTACCATGAAACACAAATGTTTCAATCTCTTCCTCCTTTACTTCATCTTTAATGTTGACATTCAGTCCCAGTGTTTGACTGCAGTCTTCCTGCTTCACCGATGCCATCTCTGGAGCCTGCTGTTCACTCTGGGCTTCACTCTTACAATCAGGACCCTCAGATTTGGGTTCGGTAAAGGAGAGTGGCTGGCTGGGTTTGATCACCATCCTAAAATAAAAGATCAGACACGCTTCCCAAGTAAAAATATGAAATGACTACTATGTAATACAAATAGCTGCTATTAACTGGTATGTTGGATTTGAGAGGACATTTCTCTGGTAATCTCTGATTATAAACATAAGATCAGGAAAAAAGTGTGAACACTGAAAATATTCGTATGCCTTCTATTTTATGCATACTGTACATAACCCATACATGTAAATTGATCAATACATGATTTTCTTTACAGCCGTGCAATGGGCTGTGGATAGCCTGCACTCACCATGATATGAGCAAGCCTTAGCGCACTGACGTCAAGAAAGGCTCCTGTGTGTTGCTAGCTAACGTTAACTAGCTACAGTAGCTAGTCGACAGAGACGCTGTATACTAAATTAGCTCAAATGCGTTCAATCAACACAGAATCATACAATTGCATTTAGCTCGTTATTCGTAAGCGAAATAAAAGGTTTCTGAAGTATCGAAACGTCAAAAAAAAACTGAGCATGAAGATCCAAAACAAAGAAACGCGGCAAAACTTCCTCATATGTCTTCTTCTGTCTTCATTAGTGACGTTTGGTGACCAACTGTAAGTGTTTACTGCCACCTAACGTCCGGGAGTGTAATGTGGGTAAATTACCAGTTCCAAATCATACCAACAGAGGGCAATATTGATTTACACCTTATTACAACAAATCACATTTTATGTCACATACGCCGAACAGGTAGACCTTACCGTGAAATGCTTACTTACAAGCCCTTAACCAACAATGCAGTTTAAAGAAAAATAAGAGTTATGAAAAATATTTACTAAATAAACCAGAGTAAATAATTAAGAGCAACAATAAAGGACAACAACCACCCGAGCCACAGCCTGTTCACCCCGCTATCATCCAGAAGGCAAGGTCAGTACAGGTGCATCAAAGCTGGGACCGAGAGAATGAAAAACAGCTTCTATCTCAAGGCCATCAGACTTAAATAGCCATCACTAGCCAGCCGACACCCAGTACCCTGGCCTGAACTTAGTCACTGTCACTAGCCGGCTACCACCTGGTTATTCAACCCTGCACCTTAGAGGCTGCTGCCCTGTGTACATATACATGGAACACTGGTCCCTTTCATGTTTACATATTTTGAATTACTCATCTCATATGTATATACCATATTCTATTCTACTGTATTTTAGTTTATGCCGCTCCGACATTGCTCGTCCAACCACCCACCGCTATTTTGTAAACAAATGATAGCTTAAATACCCGTTGAATGGAAGGGTATTACTTGATAGCTACAGATGGTAGAAATCATGCAGATGTGTATGGGGAATTAGCATGGGATTTAATTTGTATTTTATTTAACTAGGCAAGTCAGTTAAATGTTTTATTTATTTATTTACAATGATGGCCTACACCGGCCAAACCCGGAGGACGCTGGGCCAATTGTGCGCCGCCCTATGGGACTCCCAATCACGTCCGGTTGTGATACAGTCTGGATTTGAACCAGGGTGTCTGTAGTGACGCCTCTAGCACGGAGATGGATTGTCTTAGACCGCTGCGCCACTCGGGAGCTCAGATGCTTTTTGCTCCATTGTTCACATTTTTATAGGTGGCCCACTGAGAATATGCTCGAAGTGTGGCTTTAGAGCAGCCTTAGATAAAAGTCAAAATAGAGTTGAATTGAAAAGTTATAAGAGCCAGTGTCTTTAATACCAGTCTCCAATTATATAGTTACTAGTTTGTTCATACAACCATCTGGGCAGAAGTTCTGATAGTAATGCTTTTCGTTTACAGAAGACAAATATTAACCAAAGCAAAAGGTACAGAACATGTTCTTAAGCTCAGTTCATGTCAAACATTAAAAACTATCAAATGTGCACCATTTCCCTAATTAGTTCACTCAACACTTTTTCTATGAATTGTGCCTGTATTGTGTTGCCTGGCTACCCAAACTCCTTGCTCCGACCAAACGCTACGCCACGCTCACGGACGTTAGTTTCTTCTCTGCAATGAGTCTGGGTCAGACCTAGGAGTACCTCCTGACGATTTCTAGGCCGTCTGATACTGATCGGTTAGAGATGAGCCAATCGCTGATGACGTTGTTTTGTACAACACCCCTCATTTTGACGTCACCACAAACAACTTAAATGATGTCAGTCTCAGACTGAAGTACGTAGCGAACGACAGAGCAGCAGAATAATTCAGTCATCAGACAATGTGTTGTGTGTATCGGTGCACACTCCCTCACTCCCATCCCATTTGAAAAGGGTTTAGGGGGCAAGAGGGTCCAGCAAAAGCAGAGGAACATTTGACCTGAGTAAGAAAACAAGATAACACTTGCTGTATTTCATGACATTGTCTCCTGACTCTGCCTTTTCGACCCCACCCCTCTTTTCTATCCTATCCTCTTCCTAATGCTAAATCCTTCTCCCTTCTGTCTCCTCCCTTTCCACATCCTTTGATTTCAACAGTTCCCTTTCTTCCCAGGCGGCCCGATCCTCCTCTCCCGCTCGTTGGCTGAGTGACTCACTACGTGCTTTATTTATTTATTATTTCACCTTTATTTAACCAGGTTGGCCAGTTGAGAACAAGTTCTCATTTACAACTGCGATCTGGCCAAGATAGAGCAAAGCAGTGCGACACAAACAGAGTTACACATGGTATAAACAAACATACAGTCAATAATACAATAGAAAAAGTCTATATACAGTGTGTGCAAATTAAGTAAGATTAGGGAGGTAAGGCAATAAATAGGCCATGGTGGCGAAATAATTACAATTTTGAAATTAAACACTGGAGTGATAGATGTGCAGAAGATGAATGTGCAAGTAGAGATACTGGGGTGCAAAGGAACAAAAAAAAACGATATGGGGATGAGGTAGTTGGGTGCGCTATTTACAGATGGGCTATGTACAGGAGCAATGATCTGTAAGCTGTTCTGACAGCTGGTGCTTAAAGTTAGTGAGGTAGATATGAGACTCCAGCTTCAGTGATTTTTGCAATTCGTTCCAGTCATTGGCAGCAGAGAACTGGAAGGAAAGGAGGCCAAATGAGGAGTTCACTTTGGGGGTGACCAGTGAAATATACCTGCTGTAGCGAGTGCTACGGGTGGGTGCTGCTATGGTGACCAATGAGCTGGGATAAGACGGGGCTTTACTTAGCAAAGACTTATAGATGACCTGTAGAGCCAGAGTGGATGGAGTGAGCTGGTGCAGGACGGGAGGTGATGGGTTGGGGTGCAGAGCCAGAGTGGATTGAGTGAGATGGTGCAGGATGGGAGGTGATGGGTTGGGGTGGCACTGTTGGTGCTGGCCAAGGTGTTGATGGTGAGGTGGAGGGTAGCTCCTCCATGGTGACAGAGGGTAAAAGCTGACTCCACAGTCCCTCTGCTGCTGGTGGGGGACCAGACTGGACATTTCTCCCTGAGAGAGACCTGGGGCCTGTTGCACAAAAACTAGGATAAGGGATTAAGCCAGGATATCTTGGTGATCCTGGCTCAATTGATCCGTAATCCGGTTGCACTAAAGATGGATAGGGGGCAGGAGGATATGT
Organism: Salvelinus sp. IW2-2015; assembly: GCF_002910315.2. Classification (NCBI taxonomy): domain Eukaryota; kingdom Metazoa; phylum Chordata; class Actinopteri; order Salmoniformes; family Salmonidae; genus Salvelinus; species Salvelinus sp. IW2-2015. The sequence goes on along the minus strand of NW_019957657.1, from coordinate 56,472 downwards.
TATGGTATAAATTACCATGGAGATTTATTCTGTGGAGCTAGCCTGCTCCAGACCAGGCTAAATTCCAGGATCTATTTAATCTCATCCCTAATGTCAGTCAGCAGTCACCACAAATGGAAACCAATAGTTATTTCACTGCTCACTATACATTGTTATCACATATAACTAGACCCACTGTTATTATTTAAACGTTTGTGATCATTAATTTCAATGATTTGGATAAAAAATATGATTTTTAGATGATGTTGCTATCATTAGATAATTTACAGTTTCCCATAGACTATAAGCTATATATAAAATGATAGAATATTAGGGCCACAGAGGGGAAAAAGTCATAATATTGTAACCAGTTGTTTTAAAGGAGGACAGTTGTTAAAATGACAGATGTGGGGCATTTCGTGAAATTGCTTTCAGTTGGTTTCATAAACAAAGACATGCTGATGTGCCAGAATATTAAGTATCATATTAAGTATCACATTGTCATAAGTATCAAAACTGTAAAAAAATATGTAGCTTTTCTGCAGAAAGAACCAGCCTCATAAATTTATGACTTTATCCTTTTTCTTCAGTGTGGCCCTAGTACTCTGTCATATAAACAAATACACATTCCATATGAATATAAAAACACAATGTGTAACATTATGTTCCTTTATTGAATAAGGACAAAACAAAGCAGGTAAACCATCAGCTCCTTTCGAAACTGAAGTCACAGTGACTCTACAAGATGGAAAGCACAGAATCCAAGCATATTATACAAAATGATACATACACATTCAAAGGTCTGTATATAAACACCCTGCATGTCTGCACACTAAAATAAATGCAGGACAAATCCATACACATCAACTGAACAGACAAATGAATGGATGCAGTAGCCTCCCTGCAGCCTTGTATTACACACAGTATACCGCACAAACATCATAAGAGGCCAAATTCGTCAAAAAACGAACCCAAAAAACCCAAATTCCTCTGCCACCGCAGGACATATTTAACCAAAATTGAAAGCACACATACTAACTAAATAATTCAACACATATTGGTCCCTCAGCAGCCGACCACTGTCGTCATCAGGGAAGATTGCCGGATTGTCCCAGTCCATGGCTGGTGGCACTCTGGGGCCCTCTCCTTCCTCAGGCAGGCCACATTGTGGAGGACAGCACAAGCCACAGTAATATCACATGCCCTAACAGGGCTGACCCTTAATTTGTGAAGGCAGTGAAAGCGTGCCTTCAGGAGGCCAAAGGTCATTTCAACTCTGGCCCTGGTCCTGGCATGGGCATGGTTGTAGGCCTGCTGTGCTTCCTGGGGGTCTGTGAAAGGTGTCAGGAGAAAAGGCTGGCAGCCATACCCCCTGTCTCCCAGCAACACACCAGAGAATTCACCTGTCAACACAAAATCTCATCATTACTACCTCATAAACACAGTGATATTCTTGACACAGCCATGATGGTTATAAATAGGGGTTGTGTGGCTTACCTTGTGATAGGCACTGATGATTTCAGAGGCCCGAAAGATTCTGGAGTCATGGACTGAGCCAGGCCATTTTGCCACAACATTGCTGATCACACAGTCAGCATTGCAGACCATCTGAAATCATAAGATGAGGAATATTACACCAATCAATGCACATCACTGGCAATGCAGAGTGTTCGTCAATGGACAATATCAAAAAGTTATGTTCACCTGAACATTAATGCTGTGAAAGGATTTCCTATTCCAAAAATCGGCCTCATGGGCACCTGAGGGGGCTTTTATCCTTATGTGTGTGCAGTCCACTGCACCAATGACATTGGGGAAACCTGTCACACAAAGTAATGAGTATCCTACTATGTGTTAACAGTTGTCCTGTAATTTGTAGATCCTCTTACCTGCATCCTATAGAACTCCTCTTTGATGTCACAGAGTCTTCTGTGGCCAGGGAAGGAGATGAAGACATCTGCTAATGCTTAGATAGCCAGACACACACTCCTTATTGTGCGGCAAATTGTGGCCTTGTTCAGCTGTTCTGCATCCCCACTGAGTACAGGAGGCTCCACTAGCAAAAAAGCGCAAGGCACACAAACCTTTGCTCCCAACTCAGTGCATGGCTCCGTGCAGTGCGGTGCTTAATCCTGGGACCCAGTAGTAGATACCTGATGCCATCTGCAGAAAACCTGTATCTTTCATATAGATGGTCATCGGGAAGGCCAGTGGGTCCAACCGGTCCCTGAAGACCCTTTCTCGCCTGAAGGCTCTCCTCAGCACAAGTGCTTCTTCATCCACCACATCTCGCACGAATGGGCATGCCATTGTCAGAGCAGAAAGGAACACACAATTTTGGGCCTTCATATAGGCTAGTGGCCACACCTGGTGCTGGGGGGTGGGCAAAAGAGGGCGATGCCTTATAACGATGACTTGGTTGTACTGATTGCTGGGAAAATAAAAAAACTTAGAAAGATGCCACCGTCCTGTGTGCTCACAATAGAGGCTCAATAGTCATGGCTCACTTGACTTTACGAGAATATACCAAATTTTATTTGAGCTGTGTCATCTTCTTGGAGCTGGGGAGGAAAGAAAAATAATGATTAATACATTTGTGTTACAGTTAGCATACAGTGTACATTGAAGGCATATCTCACCTCCCTCTCAAGTTTTTTTATTTCAAGGTCCAGTTTCCTAATTGTCCTCTTTTTTATTTCGGACTCCAGTGCAAGATTTTCCATCTTTTTCTTCTTGTACTGAATGTCTATGTCTGCCAGTTCTATTGGCGCCGGAGGTGGTTGCCATACAACTTTCTGATAGCTTGTGAGCTCTGTGAACACAATAACAATTAGCGCAGCTGGAATTTGGCAGGATGTGGTGTCCTTTTATTAATACGCACTATGTTGCCAGGCTGGTTTTCCCACTGTATAGCATCTGGGTCCTGTAAAAGAAATTAGATTTTTTGATTTTGAGAGGACTCCTCACCATTGTAGAGTAAATAGTACATTTCACAGTCTTAACATGATACCTCATGCCTTCTGGAATCCAGAGAGATGGTCTCCTCCTCATCATCGTCTCCATCATGTGCTGTTGCACTGGGGCCTTCACCCTATCACATTTAATCGGATTCATATTGAGCTAGTAGACAAGACATGCCAGGCCTACAGTATGCCTTTGATGGAGTACTCACTGGATCAGCATCGTCTGGTGCTTGTGCTGGTGGCTCTAACAGGAACACAGTGCTGCCAACACTGCAAGGCAATAGGTAAACCAAAGTCAGACAGTCCAAATTGATTCAATATGAATGTGGTTGTATCCCTGTAGAGATGGAAGGACATACCTTGAATGAAGCGGGTGGCATCTTGGGAGGAACCTATGCTCGTCTCTTCCCCCCAGGGATCCCCTCTAAGACGGGCCTGCCTTTATTTAGCTCCAAGGCCATGTCCTCTGCTGGGGTAAGGTCAGCCTTTGGTGACCCACCACCCGTGCCTTGTCTGTGGGTATTCTTTTTCACTGCTAAAACAGTACAGACAATGTGTGAGCAGGCACCTTCTGGGTACAATATATGCTTGTGCTTTGTTAAATATTAGTCAGGGACCATACATTCTGCAGAATGTTCTTGTATTTGATTTTGACCTGCTGCCATGTCCGTTTTGGCCCGTTCATGTTAATCTACACACACCACAACACACACACCACACAACAACACACACACCACACATTTAATGGAGTCACACTGCAAAAAATTACTTGGTATTTTTGTCTTGTTTTCAGTAAAAATATCAAAAAATGTATCATAGCTTTATACAGTGTGATGGAGTTACTTTACACAATTTCACTCATATCTGCAGTGCATTTCAATTAAAAATTTAACCGTTTCATAATTACAGTACAACTGCATTTTGGAGATGTGAATTAAATATTTGAATTGTAATTGTGATGTTTCAGCGGAGCGGTGAGTGTGTAATTGTGCACTACTTAACGCATTCAGGCGGTCTGCAATACTTTGCCACGCTTTTTCTCTTTGCTTTATCACTGTGGCGGTGTTGCCTTTCTTCTTAATTATATCTTTTACCTCCTCGTATGCCTCCATGAGGATTTGTGCTTCCGACGGGGAAAAGTACGCGGCTCTAGTTGCCATGGTAAATCAGTTAATCTGTGATCTGTGGCGGGGTCTATTTGAGTGAGCCGTGAGCGCGCACCTATCCAGGATTGGTTTCACCTGGCTTAATGAATCCGTGTCTGCTCATCCTGGCTTGGTCTTTGTGCAACCAATTAAGCCTGGACGCACATMTTTTGGCTTCATTGAGCTCAGCWGAGTKATTTATCCCGGATGTCTTAATTCTACTTTTGTGCAACAGGCCCCTGGACAAGAGGATTAGGTCAATATTATTTCAGATATTTTATATTTATTATTTCTTGTTGAAATTACTTCCTTTAAAATGTCATGTTTTCTGTTGTTATGGCATTATGCTTTTTCATTCAAATAAAATAACACACACAGGCTTCTCATTAGAGACCATACACACGTCTGCAGCGATAGGCAGCTAACAATGACTATACTTGCATTTATGGACGGATCTGTTTGACTAACAAAAAAATATCACAACATCCTGGTTTGTTCTGAAATGTAATACACAAAAAATGTCTGTTTGGTATATTGGATTTTGTATGTAAAAACATTGTTAAAAAAATAATGAATAAAAGTGTGGATGTGGCTGACATTTTGGGCTTACCCAGGCCTCCTCTACAATCTTCAGTCTGTAGATGCTACCAAGCAGGAAATGATGTCATTTGAAGCTTTACTGCATGTTCTGTAATATGAGTAATATTTAGATTTCAAAAACAACTGTTTGATGAATAACATTGTAAACATGATGATCAAGATGGTTAAGAAGCTAAAATGTAAAGTTGTATTTTTCTACAGAAAGAGATGGTGCCTTTCTCGAAGCAGTAGGAAGCAGATTATTCAGTCAACCTTTTAATCTGCTCTTTATTATGGTGATATTATTTATCAAAGTGATAGTTTGTTGGTGATGTGGACCCGCTCCACTACAGCCCCGTTTATGTTAATAGGGGCCTGTTCGGCTCGCCTTGTCCTGTTGTCCACGATCATCTCTTTTGACTTGTTCACGTTGAGGGAGAGGTTGTCCTGGCACCACACTGCCCAGTTATCTGACCTCCTCCCTATAGGCTGTCTCATCATTGTCAGTGATTAGGCCTCCCACCGTTGTGTCGTCAGCAAACTTAATGATGGTATTCGAGTCGTGCTTGGCTATGCAGTCGTGGGTGAACAGGGAGTACAGGAGGGGACTAAGCACGCACCCCTGAGGGGCCCCCGTGTTGATGGTCAGCGTGGCTGATGTGTTGCTACCTACCCTCACCACCTGGGGGCGGCCCATCAGGAAGTCCAGGATCCAGTTGCAGAGGGAGGTGTGTAGATTGATGAGGGAAAAAAACAATTTAATCAATTTTAGAATAAGACTGTAACGTAAGAAATTGTGGAAAAAGTCAAGGGGTCTGAATACTTTCCGAATGCACTGTAATCGTTGCTAATAATCTGCCTAGTTAACGGGAATGCCTGTAACCAAGTGTATGCTGTCACCTACTGTGCTGGATTCTGATCCATTCTGATCAATTCTGATCAATGACTGCTATGGACTGGTCCCCTTCAGTGACTTCAGCAGCGGTGGATTTGTCAGCAAGTGGTCTGTGGATTCTTCAAATCAATTTTCATTGGTCACACACATATTTAGCATATGTTATTGCGGGTGTAGCGAAATCCCTTTTTATTTTCAATCTATTACAGAGAAGTGATTAGTAAAACTATACTTTTTTTCAGATGACCACAGAACCAACCATTATAAATGGGTTCTTCCAAGACAACAGAACTCAAGAGGAAAAAAAGCAGGTCAAATAATGATGGCAGTGATCTTCAGGTCGGAAAGTCTGAGTTCCCGACCTAGTTACCGACTAAGAATTCAGAGTTTAATGACTGTAAAAAACGAATTTTTCCCACTGATTCGGACGTCTCGGATTTCCCAGTTGTTTTGAACGCAGCAATAATCCCACTGTTAAAGTATACCTAGCTACTAAATCAAGTAAAGTGACCAAATGCTTTTATTACCTTTCAAATTTACCTTTCAAATTTTACGTGGGTGTTTTGGATTCACTCTGGGTTGAGTAGGCAAACAGAGAGGGGACAAAGTCTGGACTGTCGATGTCCATAGATGCCTCCTACAAATAAAGGGATTATTTCAGTGGCTGATAATACCTTGTGTAAGAAAGCCGAGGTAGGAAAAGTCGTCAAATCAATGTAACTGTTAGCAAGAAAGCTAACTTAATTAGCTAGCTAGTTTATAAGAAAGCTAGAGTATATAGCTAGTTGACAGAAAAGCTTAATATTTTTCCGACAATCGACGCGTTTAGTTTCTCATTATAAATCTAATTGTTGTTGTGGCTGTTCAAAGACAGTTAGTCTAGCCAAGACAACAATAACGTGGCAAATTAACCTAATGTTAGCTAACTATTAGGAATTTCAATAATAAAATAAATATAATAGCGTCTAAGCTCATGTGTACATAAAATATATTGACTACATTTAAGTCTAACTAAATGGCTAACAATTTCGTTCCTTATTTTTGGGTAATCTATTTAGATAGTAACTCAGCTACCTGATATGAAATGAGCAAAAACGGGCATTCTGAATGAGGTCCCCAGTCCAGTCACTTCTTTTAAGTGTTTGCAGCAACATATGCGGGCGGTTGGCTGCACAACACATTTGTTGGTGGCTACGTGAACAACAATCTACCTGAATGTTCTTCCTGGCCCTGACTGATAGGCGACGTCCTGTAACCAAAAAATCGCACGCATCTGTCAGTGTTTGTCCTGTAGTGTCATCCAGTGCCGGGGAGTGTTGCCGTGTTCACATACCAGTCGAAACTCGGAAATGTTCGACTTGCTATATTCGTTGAACGCGGCACGTGTACAACTACAGCCAAGTTAGCAAGTCGTACATTTCAGATTTTTCTAATTCTGACTAGCACTTGAACGCGCCACGTAATGTGGGTAAATTACCAGATCTAAATCATATCACCAGCGGGAAATATTGCTTTAAACATGATTACAACAGTCCTGTATAAAAAAAAACATGTCATAGAGTTATTACAAGCATTGTCATCAACGCTTCTCCCTTATTTTCTGTGTATAATAAATTCGAATTCAAGGAATATTTTTTTCTAGACATGAAAGTGTAGGTTAGAAGTATTTTACAATATTTGTGAGAGGTGAAAACTAGTTTTTTAAATTAAATGTAAATGAATGTGCTTCTGTTTAACAAATAAACAGACACCTAATATGAGAATACAGCTGTTGTTTCACGACTCACCATTACATAAACTCCTGCGAGGTTCAAACAAAGATGGAATGAAACTCAAATCCACTGCACTGGAAAATTACTGGCTAGAAGTTCCTTGGCGTGGAATTCAATTCAATTCAATTCAAGGGGCTTTATTGGCATGAGAAACATATATTAACGTTGCCACACCAAGTGAGGTAGATAAATATACAAAAGTGAAATAAACAAAAATGAACAGTAAACATTACACTCACAGAAGTTCCAAAGTCTCTAGATATGAGAATCCCAGTCCTCAATAGTGGTCTGAGTACAACCTCCTGTGTATGCCACATCCACATCCTGTGTATGCCACACCCACATCCTGTGTATGCCACACCCACATCCTGTGTATGCCACACCCACATCCTGTGTATGCCACACCCCTCTCCCATTGTACTGTATGTACTGTGGGGTCCAAATTGATTGGATCCCCTGATGAAGATGAGCAAAAAAATATACTTTAAAATAGATCATACAAATACAGAGGTATATTGTATGCTGTTTAACAAGTAATACATCTAAAACAGATAAGAGTCAACATTATCGAATCCCCTGTTTTCAATACTCCCAGCACCCTCCTCACCTTTCCGACGACAACGACACTGAGCCTTCTTCTAACATATTTTATGGGAATTGGAGAACAACATTAGGAGGAATCTTAAGACCGTTCCTCTATACAGAATCTTTACAGATCCTTGATATCCTTCATCTGAGCTTATAGAGTCTTCCATTCAAACCACAGGTTTTCAATGGAGTCCAGAGACTGAGATAGCCATGACAAAATGTTGATTTTTTAAGTTTTATTTGTCACATGCAGAAATACAGTGAAATGCTTAACATGAACTTGCAAGCCCTTCCCAACAGCGCAGTACTCAAAATCAAAATACTATAACAAAAGAACAGACACACAACAAAAAGTCATTAAACGTAAGCTACACTACATGGTCAAAAGTATGTGGACGCCATTCAAATGAGTAGATTCAGCTATTTCAGCCACACCCATTACTGACAGGTGTATAAAATCTAGCACACAGCCATGCAACCTCCATAGACAAACATTGGCAGTAGAATGGCCTTACTGAAAAGATCAGTAACTTTCAACGTGGCACTGTCATAGGAGGCCACCTTTCCAACAACAAGTCAGTTTGTCAAATTTGCTCTGGTCAACTGTAAGTGCTGTTATTGTGAAGTGGAAACATGTTGGAGCAAAAACGGCTCAGCAGCGAAGTGGTAGACCACACAAGCTCACAGAACGGGACTGCTGAAGCACATAGCGTGTAAAAATCGCCTGTCCTCGGGTTGCAACACTCACTACAGAGTTCCAAACTGCCTCGGGAAGCAACGTCAGCACAATAACTGTTTGTCGTGCGCTTCATGAGCCGCACACAAGCCTAAGATCACCATGCACAATGCCAAGTGTTGGCTGGAGTGGTGTAAAGCTTTACACCACCATTGGACTCTGGGGCAGTAGAAATGTTCTCTGGTGTGATGAATAACACTTCACCATCTGGCAGTCCGACGGACAAATCTGGATTTGGCGGATGGCAGGAGAAGGCTACCTGCCCCAATGCATAGTGCCAACTGTAAAGTTTGGTGGAGGAGGAATGGTCTGGGGTTGTTTTTTATGGTTCGGTCTAGGCCCCTTAGTTCCAGTGAAGGGAAATCTTAACTCTACAGCGTACATCGATATTGTAGACGATTCTGTGCTTCCAGCGTTGTGGCAACAGTTTGGGGAAGGCCCTTTTCCTGTTTCAGCATGACAATGCCCCCGTGCACAAAGCGAAGTCCGTACAGAAATGGTTTGTTGAGAACAGTGTGGAAACACTTGACTGGCCTGCACACAACCCTGACCTCAACCCTATCTAACACCTTTGAGATGAATTGGAACGCCGACTGCGAGCCAGGCCTAATCGCCCAGTGCCCGACCTCACTAATGCGGTTGAATGGAAGCAATCCATATTAATGCCCATGATTTTGGAATGAGATGTTCGACGAGCAGGTGTTCACATACGTTTGGCCGTGTAGTGTATCTACGGGATCAGTAGCGGCTCGTCAAGTAGCGGCTCGGTCTCAGGAGAAATTAAAGACCTTTCCCTTGTGGTTTACTGCTGCGCTCTCCACTCCCTGTCAGGCTGGGCCATTCCTCCTGACCCTGATACATGCTGGTCCTCCCTGTCAGGCTGGGCCATCCCTCCTGACCCTGATACATGCTGGTCCTCCTTGTTAGGCCATCCCTCCTGACCCTGATACATGCTGGTCCTCCCTGTTAGGCCATTCCTCATGTCCCTGATACATGCTGGTCCTCCCTGTTGGGCCATCCCTCCTGATACATGCTGGTCCTCCCTGTTAGGCCATCCCTCCTGACCCTGATACATGCTGGTCCTCCCTGTTGGGCCATCCCTCCTGATACATGCTGGTTGGGCTCCTCGTCCTCGGTGTGTAGCGCTCCATAACAGCTTGGAGGGACGCCATCCTCGGCAGACAGGGTCAATGTTGGGACTGTGTAGGTACCTCTCCATGTCTTCAACAGTGTGAGAGAGGACATTATCACATGGACTAGAAAGTTCTGTGTACTTTTTACGACAAGCTTCTTCCGGACCTCAGTGTAAGCTTTCCTCTGCATGGTATGGAGACTGTAATCCACATAGAAAGTGATGTCCTTGCCCTCATAGACGATGGTAGCTGGGCATCTGGCCTCAGTATAGCCATTCAGTGCTTCCAAGATCAGAGTGGATGGATTGCTCAGTGAGCCTTTCTCCATACACTCGGTTCCTGGGCGGGAATCCACTTTGGAAGCCTGTTTTTCTTTTTTTTTTTGGAAATCACAATTTTCAGGTTCACGAGTCTGCTGTTTGGCCTCCTAGCCCTGACCTCTTAAACGGATAACTTGAGTGTCAGCTTCTCCATTTCGTCTTTGCATTCAGTCACTATCTTGGTGTTTTGCGCTAGGTCTGACTATACCTTCGTTGTTTGAGAGGAGATTTGGCCCAATTGTTGCTTATGCGAGGCATTATTTGTTTTGACTAGCTGGTGTCCAGTCTGAGTTGTTTTACTCCCTCTGAGTATTCAGCTTTAATTTCCTCCATTTCTTTTCGGAAATCGGTTTGTAGCGTGTTCATAAATGTTTTCATTTTATCTCGCTCAAGTCACCGGTTGATTCTCTGATGTCGGAGTTAGTATTCCGCTGTTGGACAGAGCGTAGCGTTGAATGTGGGTTCACCGTGGTCGATTAGAGTCTCAGTGGACAGTTTGCAGTGGAAAGCACAATAATAAATAGTTGCTACATTTAGATTAAATAAATTGCAGCATTTTCTGTAAAGGTGATTTGGCTATTTGCGATGGTTTGGTGTAGCTCAGCAACGAGCCGCCATTGCACCTCCCAATCACCTGGAAGCAAAACTTGTACCTTTTTCTGACTCTATGAATTCTGCTTGTGTTGTGTACCGGTGTACACACTATCATTATTAACCCATTAGAGTGAATCCCAGTCAGAGCAGCAGGAAGATTTCTCCCGTGTGTGCACTTTCTGACGTAGAGTTAGTTCAGATTAGAGGTCTTCAAGGGTCCAAAAAGTTGTACCCATTCCCAAAAGGACCTGGGGCTTTCCCACCCAGACATGCATAAATCTAATTTTCAAATATAGAAACCCGTTCCGAACAGACACGAGGACAACTAGGCCCATACCGTATAGACCCGGTCTGATCCGATCAGAACGATGGAAGCAGCAGAAAATAAATGTTTTTTAGCTACTTTATTAACCGGAGCTGATAAAGCGCGAGAGGAGGGAGAGAGGTGCCGCTCTAGCAGGCGGAAGTACTGTCAGCGAGGGTTATGAGACAAGAGGTGCCGCTCTAGCAGGCGGAAGTACTGTCAGCGAGGGTCATGAGACAAGAGACAGCAACCAACCAACATGCCGACTTGCACTATAATAGACTAATAGCTGCCATAGCTATCAAGTAATCAAATATGATTATGTAGTACCCGTCTTGACTCCATCAAACGCGGGAGAAGCTAGTTAAGCTAGCTAACGTTAGCTAGCTAGGCAACTTTAAAAAAAGATGTAACCTTTATTTAACTAGGCAAGTCAGTTAAGAACAAATTCTTATTTACAACGACAGCCTACAACAACTGCCTTGTTCAGGGGCAGAATGACAGATTTTGACCTTGTCAGCTCGGGGATTCGATCTAGCAACCTTTCGGTTACTGGCCCAACGCTCTAACCACTAGGATACCTGCCGCCCCTCCACTCTAACCACTAGGATACCTGCCGCCCCACCTGAGGCTGAAGTACATGCGTTTTCTCATCCTACAGTTACAAATAACACCTTCATATTCTGAATGAAGTAGCAGCCTACCTGTTGGCCTACCTGTTGTCTCCTGGTCGTTGTTGCCTATAGTTAGAATTAAAATAATGTAAATAAAAGTTTATCTTCCATTCATTAGATATCTTCTGCCTTTTGCCACACATGGAGGCTCTATGACTGCATCCTATTGCCGCTTTGATGACTTATGATTGGCCAACAAAAAGCTGCACGCTCCACTCTCGTGAAAAGGAGCAGCAGCATAAATCATAACATGTCTCTCTCTCTACTGCAGCAGTTGAGTTCCGATCTGTATGGGCCCCTTCCGGACAAGTCAGTTAAATTACACATACCCGAGACCCATGACAATCAAATCAGATCCGACCCAGACCTGTAACATTATTTAGAATTCTGGATCCAGATCCGCTCATGTCCCGGATCGGTTCTCGGGTATTCGGGTACAGGTGGATTCGTAAAGACCTCTAGTTCAGATTATGTTTTGAAGCACTTCACACAGTCAAGCAGGAATATGGCTTCTGTCCTAGGTATGTATTCTCTGGTGGCGTATTAAATTACTCAGGCTAAAGTAATTCTGCCCACAGACAGAACAGTGGAAAGGTTTCTCTCCTGTGTGCACTCTCTGGTGACTGATTAATTCAGATGTTGTAATAAAACTCTTCCCACAATCAGAGCAGGAGTAAGGCTTCTCTCCAGAATGTCTTTTCTGGTGACGGCGCATGTTACCATGTTGAGAGAAACTCTCCCCACAATCAGAGCAGGAGTAAGGCTTCTCTCCAGAATGTGTTCGCTGATGTTGTTTAAAGTTACTTATAAGAGAGAAACATTTCCCACAGTCAGAGCAGGAGTAAGGTCTCTCCCCTGTGTGAACTCCCTGGTGAGTGGTTAAATGAGTTGACGTTCTGAAGCACTTCCCACAGACAGGGCAGGAGTAAGGCTTCTCTCCTGTATGTTTCCGCAGGTGTCTTTCAAGATATGATGGGAATGGGAAACTCTTCTCACAGTGCGGGCAGTGGTGAGACCCCTTAGCTTTGCTTTCTTCATGGTGTTGCTCTCTGGACGTTTCAACTGCAACCTTAAGTTCAGCGTAGTCAGGTCCTTCTCCTGTGTAAATCACAACAGAAAAACAATACTGCTCAGTCATAAATGGCATCTCTTGCTATGAAAGTCTACAGCATAATGAGGCAGTAAACCCTCTCCAGAATGAAAGTCTACAGCATAATGAGGCAGTAAACCCTCTCCAGAATGAAAGTCTACAGCATAAATCGAAGGCCAGTAAACCCTCTCCAGAATGAAAGTCTATCTTCTATTAAGTCTGGATTTTCCACAGTAACTTCCTCAAAAATAATCCTGCTGCAACAATAGACATTTCAACGTGTTGCTCCTTTGAGGGGTTGGTTCAGTTTCAGAGTTAAATGTCCGATACATTTCAGACAACATTTCACTGGAGACGAGTATGTCCAGCTCTCCTCCGATGGTTCCATTTAGTGCCGCCGCTTCCTATACGTAAACTACAAGCTGCGCGTAGGGCCCTGCAGCCGCCAGGGTTGCGTTTTTTATACGAACTCAGTCTGTTGAGATTTATAAAAGTAAAATACGCAAGGTGCAATTTCAAAATTTGGTAGTGCGTTGGCAATTTTCCACTTATGTAAGTCACTCAATTAGCCCATGTCAGCTAAAATGTTTTAGACTGCTAGGTAAGGTAGTCTAGCCAGATATCTAAACCTTGTAGTAATCATCACCAAATTACCCCCGGGCACGTGCTCAGGGGCCCTGACCTCCAGGGGGAACCACATCGCTTTTGTTAGTCACTCTCGCACAGATATCATATGAACAGTCATAGAAAAATTGGCGAATTGCAGGAAATTAGCTTTAAAACTCCTCCATTTTGGGCCTCCAGAGTGGCGCATCGGTCTAAGGTACTAGAGGCGTCAGTACAGACCCTGGTTCAATCCCGGGCTGTATCACAACCCAGCCGTGATCGGGAGTCCCATAGGGCAGTGCACAATTGGCCCAGCGTCGTCCGGGTTAGCGGAGGGTCTGGCCGGGATGCAACGTCAACAGTGAAGAGGCGACTCCGGGGTGTTGGTCTGCTAGGCTGAGTTGCAAAGAAAAAGCCATATATCTCAGACTGGCCAATAAAAAGAAAAGATTAAGATGGACAGAGGAACTCTGCCTAGAAGGCCAACATCCCAGAGTCGCCTCTTCACTGTTGACGTTGAGACTGGTGTTTTGCGGGTACAATTTAATGAAGCTGCCAGTTGAGGACCTGTGAGGCGCCTGTTTCTCAAACTAGACACTAATGTACGTGTCCTCTTGCTCAGTTGTGCACCGGGGCCTCCCACTCCTCTTTCTATTCTGGTTAGAGCCAGTTTGCGCTGTTCTGTGAAGGGAGTAGTACACAGCGTTGTTCCAGATCTTCAGTGTCTTGGCAATTTCTCGCATGGAATAGCCTTCATTTCTCCGAACAAGAATAAACTGACGAGTTTCAGAAGTAAGTTATTTGTTTCTGACCACTTTGAGCTTTTAATTGAACCCACAAATGCTGATGCTCCAGATACTCAACTAGTCTAAAGAAGGCCAGTTTTATTGCTTCTTTAAATCAGAACAACAGTTTTTAGCTGTGCTAACATAATTGCAAAAGTGTTTTCTAATGATCAATTAGCCTTTTAAAATGATAAACTTGGATTAGCTAACACAATGTGCCATTGGAACACAGGAGTGATGGTTGCTGATAATGGGCCTCTGTACGCCGATGTAGAAATTCAATTTTTTTTTTTTAAATCAGCCGTTTCCAGCTACAATAGTCATTTACAGCATTAACATTGTCTACACTGTATTTCAGATCAATTTGTTATTCTAAAGGGACAATTTTTTTTGCTTTCCTTTCAAAAACAAGGACATTTCTAAGTGACCCCAAACTTTTTAACGGTAGTGTATGTTTTGCCCACTTAGGGCCCCCAAAAGGCTAGAGGCGGCACCGGTTCCCTTCATTCCTGAGGAATAAAAACAATGGGTTACGAGCTTAGCACAATTGTCCACCTCTATCATGGTCCTACGTAGCTGTAAAATAAAGTGCTAGGCCATTATTCAATTCTGTTTTTGTTGTAATTTGTGGGGGGAAAAATGGATACCCCAGTGACAGGTGAATGCCATTAGCCTGATGGGTGTGCATGTGTCATACTCAATGAAACAAGGCATTCTAAAATTAAATTGCTGAGTGATGTCGGGTATCTACGTTGTTTTGAATTCTGTCCAGATTCTGAACTGTGGCTTAAAAATGTTCCATGTGTGAGAAGATAGAAAACACATACCTTTGAGTAGTAAGACTTTGTGTTCTTCTGTCTCTTCTTTGAGTTCTCCAGGCGGCCCTAAGTTCAAGAATAGYGATGTGACATTTAAAAAATAAAAGAAAGGTTTAAACAGTATTTTTTTTTTTAAGGTTTAAAAGATACAACAAAAATAATAAAATGGCATGTATTCATCAGGCAAAAGGGTCCTGCATATGAAAACTAGGGCAATGCAGTTCAGTCTACCGCAGTCATCGCTACTCTGTCCCCAGAGTTTTGCATTTCACCACCTTCTCCTTTAACTTCTCAAAGTATCGTCACCAAACAGGACTTCGCTGCTGTCGCTTGCCTTTCTCTTACATTTTTCCAACTGTGAACAACGATGACGTAGTGGTGGAGAGTCAACTACAAAATAATAGATTCCCTTGCACGTCAACTCTCAGTGTCAACTCCCATTTCGGAGTGGCAAGATTCGAGTCAGCTAGAATCCAAAGCGAGTTAGCGAGGGACTGAGAGAGAGGATAGGGGCACAGTAAAGGCAGGTCCGCCACCAGGCAGATAAGAGTCAGAACTGTTCACTATCTATCGGTAATCAAGATCTGTCTCTCACAACTTCAGTAAAACAGGACCCTAACATCAATGAATACATTAGGATATTCTACACGCAACAGATCGAAGACTGAACACACACTCACATTAGCGAAGTGAAAGAGCAGGTGAGCCAGCGTGAGAGAGAGAGAGAAAGTATGTATGTGTAATGTTTACTGTAATGTGTTGTTTTTACTTTTGTGTATTATTACCTCCTTGCTTGGCATGTTACACATGTTTCCCATGCATAAAGCCATGGAATTGAATTGAATTTGAATTGAAAGAAGGGGGTAGGCAGGCCAGTGAGGGAAGAGAGGAGGGGCAGGCAAGGCAGTGTGAGGGAGACGACCGAGAAGGGAGAGAGCAGGCAGGGGCGCAGGCGGCCAGCGTGAGGGAGAGAGAGGAGGGAGAGAGAGAAGGGGCAAGGCAGGCAGGTAGAGCGGAGAGAGAGCGAGGGCGGTCTAGGCAGGCCAGCGTGAGGGAGAGAGAGAACGCGAGAGAGGAGGGGATGCCAGGCACCAGTCGTGAGGGGAGAGAGAGGAGGGAGGAGAGGAGGGGGCAGGATAGGCCCAGCGTGAGGGAGGAGAGAGGAGGGAGAGAGAGAAGGGGGCAGGCAGGCAGCGTGAGGGAGAGAGAGGAGGAGGGCAGGAGGCCAGCGTGAGGGAGAGAGAGGAGGGAGAGAGAGGAGGGGCAGGCAGGCAGCCGTGAGGGAGAGAGGAGGGAGAGAGAGGAGGGAGGGCCTAGGAAAGAGGCCAGCCGTAGAGGGAGAGCAGAGGGAGGGGAGAGAGAGGAGGGGGCAGAGGCAAGCATGAGGGAGGGAGAGGAGAGAGAGGAGGAGGGGAGGCACGGCAAGCGATTGAGGGGAGGGAGAGGTATGGGGAGAGAGAGGAGGGGCATGGGTCAGGGCCAGTGTGAGGGAGAGAGGGAGGGAGAGAGAGGAGGGGCAGGCAGGCCAGCGTGAGGGAGAGGAGGAGGGAGAGAGTAGGAGGGCAGGGTAAAGTGACCAGTGTGAGGCGGAGAGAGAGGAGGGCGGACAGGCAGGGCAGCGTGAGGAACGAAGAGAGGAGGGAGAGGAGGACGGGAGGCAGGCAGCGTGAGGAGAGAGGAGGGAGGGAGAGGAGAGGAGGGGGCAGGCAGGAGGTGAAGGAGAGAGAGGAGGAGAGAGAGAGAGGGAGGCAAGGCAGTGTGAGGGAGAGAAGAGGAGAGGAAGAGAGGACGGGGCAGGCAGGCCAGCATGAGGGAGAGGAGAGGAAAGGAGGAGAGAGAGGGGGCAGGCAGAGCAGAATGAGGGAGAGAGAGGAGGGAGAGAGTAGGAGCGACAGGGAGGGCAGGCCACGCGTATAATCAGAGGGAGAGAATGGGGAGGGAGAGACGAGGATGGGGGCAGAGAGGCCAAAAGCAATGAGTTTTGCAAGAAGAGAGGAGGGAGAAAGAGGGAGGGGTCGCAGATCAAGAAGAATATCCAGTTGTGCGGGAGAAGAGAGGAGGGGGCGGCAGGCCCAGCATGAGGGAGAGAGAGGAGCGGGGAGAAGAGGACGGGGCAGGTAGGCCAGCATGAGGGAGAGAGAGGAGGGGGCAGGCAGAAAGAACTGCAAGTATAGGTATCTGTATCTCGCATATTCACCAAAGTAACTTAAAGTTTGCTTCTTACTCTCTATTTAAGTTACACAACTTTCCCCAGGCCTTAATAGCCTATCATCTACTGTAGTTAGGCTAGAACACAGAAAATAATAGGTTGTGTGATAACTGCACGGTGATCTAAATTTAGTGAGCGAAAAACAGTTTTTCGATTAGGGATTTTTTCTAAACGTTAACGATCCCGATGTTGTTTAAACGTTACACGTCTAGTGAAGAAGACATAAAATGTTGATGGTAAATCAGGTGAGTAGCATGAGACACCATCTAGGTTATCTCTTTCAGTGAAACAGGAGCGTTAGCCTTGTCAGTTCACCTGGGCCTAAAGTGGACRTGGGCCTAAAGTGGACCTGGGCCTAAAGTGGACCTGGGCCTAAAGTGGACCTGGGCCTAAAGTCACACAGATTAGATGTGCTGATCTAGGATCAGGTCTTCCCGTCCATATAATCTGATTCATTATGATCTAAAAGGCTAAACTGATCCTACATCAGCACTCCTACAGTCCTATTCTGAGACTGTGAAAACGTTTTTTTACCATGAAACACAAATGTTTCAATCTCTTCCTCCTTTACTTCATCTTTAATGTTGACATTCAGCCCCAGTGTTTGACTGCAGTCTTCCTGCTTCACCGATGCCATCTCTGGAACCTGCTGTTCACTCTGGGCTCCACTCTTACAATCAGGACCCTCAGATTTGGGTTCGGTAAAGGAGAGCAGCAGGCTGGGTTTTTTCTCACCATCCTAAAATAAAGATCAGACATTAACTGGTAAATTGGACTTGAGAGGACATTTCTCTGGTAATCTCTGATTATAAACATAAGATCAGAAAAGTGTGAACACTGAAAAGATTGTAACTGCTTGTATTTCAGGGTTAGGGCTTCAGGCATACTGTACACAACCTCTCCAGAACCCAAGGGGGTTCAAGTTGGCTTACAGCTGGCCCTTGTCTTGGGTTCTCAGCAGATGTTATGGAGGACAGCTGGCTCCATATAAACTACAATCCCGACGATGTTTTAACATTTACAAATGTTATTAATCCTCGCTAGCCATACGGTTTTGGAAATCTTTGGAACTTAACTGTAATAAATACAATTTCAAATACAAAAGACACACTTACTGTGCGCTGTTTAGCAAAGTTGTACCTGGCTTCGACACATCCTCTCACCTTGTGCTCGCATTTGGACCATTCCATTCCACATTTCCGTCTGGATTGCATTTGTTTTCAAAATAACCCTAACCTAAACTGCATACAGGAAGTGTATTTTTTGTATTTWAAAAATTATTTCTCGCTTATATGAAAGTTAATTTCCAAATGTCTCCAAAAACGAGCCGTATTTGCTTTTAGACATAGCATTTTGCGCAGCATCGGGTCATTTGCCTCGTAAGGCTAAAGGGGACATATAGGTGTTTTTATATACACTAGAGTCACTGCCAATTGTATTGGTTTGCATAAAAACCGTCTGTGGGAAGCCAGAAGTGAAATACAATTATATTTCAAGTTACTGTGCTGGTGGGCAGGACGGTTGGTCAGTATGACAGGGGGGAATTTCATACAAAATATCTAAAGGATCGTATTATTAAACAAAGTTTCCAAACATGGATCTGTTTTAGAACCACTTCCTCTCTGCTTACCTCATATCAAAATAAAAGTCCTGCATGTGAGGCACATTTGGACAAAAAAAAAATGTACATGTGGGGACTTGTATCTCTGACATGAGGTAAGAATCGATAAAGTGGTTCTACAACAGACCCATGTTTGGAAACTTTGTTTAATAATACGATCCTTTAGATATTTTGTATGAAATTCCCCCCTGTCATACTGACCAACCGTCCTGCCCACCAGCACAGTAACTTGAAATGGAATTGTATCTCAATTCTGGCTTCCCACAGACGGTTTTTGTGCAAACCAATACAATTGAAAGCAACGCGTGTGTACTAATACACCCGCGTTACTAAACAGACCTAAGGGACGTCCAATGGCTCAATGTAAAGCTATGGAATTTGAGTCATGATTGAGGGTTAACTGTACACAACCCATACAACATGTACATTGATTAATACATGATTTACTTTCCAGCACTGTAGTGGGTTATGGATAGCTGGTACTCACCATCATGATTTGAGCAAGCCGTCAGAGATTGACATCAATAAATGCTCCTGACTGTATTTGCTAGCTAGCTAGCTAGCTACCGTTAGTAGTTAACATAAATGATGTACACTAAATTAACTCATGTGTTCAATCAAAACAAAATCATAAAATTGCATGAAGTTGTGTTGCAGACTAGATGACGCTCATTATTTGTACGCTAGCTAAAGGTTTCCGAAATATAAAAAATATGCACTTGAAGATACTAAACAAAGAAGCAAGGTAAAACTTCCTCATGTGTCTTCTTCTGTCTTCATTAGTGACGTTTGGTGACCAACTGCAAGTGTTTACTGCCACCTAACGTCCGGGAGTGTAATGTGGGTAAATTACCAGTTCCAAATCATACCACCAGAGGGCAATACTGATTTACACCTTATTACGACTACAGACCAATTGTCTTTTGAATTGTGTAAATTCTGCATCAAAAATGTTATAGAGTTATTTCAATAATTTCAAGCATTGTCATCTGTTCTTTGTATAATAAATTCGAATTTAAGATTTCTTTTTTACTTGAAATTAAAGAGTATGGGTTCCCGAGTGGCGCAGCGGTCTAAGGCACTGCATCTCAGTGCTAGAGATGTCATGACAGACACCTTGGTTCAAATCCAGGCTGTATCACAACCAGCTGTGATTGGGAGTCCCCCACCCCAACGCTGGTGCACAATTGGCCCAGCGTTGTCCGGGTTTGGCCGGTGTAGGCCGTCATTGTAAATAAGAATTTGTTCTTAACTGGCTTGCCTAGTTAATTAAAGGTTAAATAAAAAGGGTGACCTCATTTCTGCATACAATTACTGCTTTTTTTACTCAGTAAAAAAACTGTTTATTAGCCTTAATTATTAGAAGAGTGGCTGGTAGAGTCAGGGTTACAGCACACAGCAAAATACATGTTGTACATTTAACTTTAAAGGTACACGACATATAGTTGACGTATGAGTCCGACTGTACTGGGGTTAAAACAACACTTTGGAAAGTGTTATAGATGTAATTATGTTGCAGTGTTCCCCATTTTACTGTTTACAAGTATTCAAAGGAACTTGATTGGAGTGTTTGCGTAGCTCATAATAATGAAACTGCAGTGAATATTTTTGGGGGGTGTTTTAACACTGTACGTTGTAAAGCCCAATTTGCATATTTCCCAGTGTGCCTTTTCTTTTTGAGTAGATTTAAGAGTTAACACCCATTATTGTATTTGTTAGTGACAGAGACATGGTTGTTGTTGAATTCTTTCCTTTTAAAGGCCTTTGGATTTCACAAAGTGAGTTCCTTGGCGAATACAAATTCAACTCTATGACAATACATTACATCTATCATAAGGCCTTACGTATTGGCTTAACTGATGGCCTAGTTTTACCCTAACACAGCGGTGTTAGGAAACCCCTGGTCTACAGACCACATCAGGCCTGCAAGTCACATTGTGCTGACTTAGAAAATGATTTGTAATTCCCATTGGAATCCAGACAGAGTTAGAATATTCAAGAGTAAGATTTTTTATTCACCTGCAACCTGCATTCAGAATGACTGTCAGGGTTAGGAAACTTGATAAAAAGCACTACCTAAACCATTTAAACCAGAAAATAAATACATCTAACTAACTGATTGGATCAGTTAATAAAAATGTATCTTATTTATTTTTGTGTAGCATAAGATTAAATCAATCAAAGTACATGCAAAAAACACAGATGTACAAAAACAATCCTTAAAGATCTACCTGCAGTCGTGCATTCTGGGAAATATAATAATGATGGGTGTGGTTTTGATTGGACTGGTTTACTCTCCACAGTGTAAAACAATAACTCTGGTTATTAACGTCAACACTGGTGGTTCCTTTACACCACTAAGTGCTAATGTTACTCTTACAGAGTCAATTTATCTCTTGAATCAACACTATAAATTATACACTGAATAATCAACACTGATCAATATGCTCTGCAGGACCAGGCCCTCTGAAGCACGAAGCATGTGTAATTAAAGCTTCATAAATATGTTATTAACATTTAAGGCATCATAAATATGTTGTTAATGTTTTATAAGGCACCATGAATATGTTAGTAGTGTTTAAGGCATCATAAATGTGTTGATAATGTTTAATAAGGCATCATAAATGTGTTGATAATGTTTAATAAGGCATCATAAATGTGTTGATAATGTTTAATAAGGCATCATAAATGTGTTGATAATGTTAAATAAGGCATCATAAATGTGTTGATAATGTTTAATAAGGCATCATAAATGTGTTGATAATGTTTAATAAGGCATCATAATGATGTTATAAATGTTTAATGCAATACATACTTAACCTCTACAGGATCGCTCTCGTTAGCTCTCACGATCATAGTCGTGTCTGCTAGTGGGAGAAAGGGTCAATGGTTTTTTCTGCCACTTAATTGACGAGAAGTCCAGCCAACGGTCACGTTCTGACCTTTATTTTCCCTTTTGTCTTTAGTTAGTATGGTCAGGGCGTGAGTTGGGGTGGGCAGTCTATGTTATTTGTTTCTATGTTTAGGTTTGTTCATTTAGCCTGATATGGTTCTCAATCAGAGGCAGGTGTTTTGCTTTGTCTCTGATTGGGAGCCATATTTAGGTTGCCTGTTTTCACTGTTGGTTTGTGGGTGTTTGTCTTCCGTGTCAGTGTTTGTTGCCACACGGGACTGTTTCGGTTAGTTCTTTTGTTATTTTGTATTGTGTCTTGTTTTCGTGGATTATATTAAAACATGGAAACTTACCACTCTGCGTATTGGTCCTCCGATACTTTCTCAGCCTCTCCTCGTCAAGATGAGGAGGAAGAGATAGACAGCCGTTACACCAAACAGACTGAGCCATGTGGGTGAAAGGGCTGGATGTGTGGACATAATGTATTTCGGAATATGCACAGGAATACCAAATTTCATTGACCAGCTTTGATCGTAAAAAAACACATAAGAAAAAGTCAAGAGAGAATGCAGTGACCATTTTAACACACACACACACACAAGAGAGTGAGAGTGAGAGACATACATATACCATCAGGGTATGATGGCGCCTCTGGTCTGTGTGAGTAGGAAATCACCCGATTCTGGGCCCTAGAAAGGCCATGTCAGTCAGAAACCTGAACCCATTTCATTCCTCGTCATCCTGATATCACTCAGGGGCCCAGGGAGAACCCTAATCTCTCTCCTCTCTCTCTCTCTTCTCTCTCTCTCTCTCTACCTCCTCTCTCTCTCTCTCTCCTCTCTCTCTGTTTTTCATCAATGTAAAATTGTCTGTGCATCATTTCTAATCCCCATAATCATTTTGGGGTAAATGTATATATCCACATACATACATACATACATACATACATACATACATACATACATACATACATACATACATACATACATACATACATACATACATACACATATATATATATATGTACACATAAACATTCATGCATGTACACATACATACATACTTTTTTGTAGAATATACCTTTATTATTCCCCACAAACCCTACCACCCTCCCCCAATTGGAGTAAACTAATAAACAATGACACTTAGGCTTCTACCTTCAGTTTATACATATTATACACATTTTACAGACTATTTTACAATAGTTAAATGTTGTTTGTTTTTAGTCCTTCCTCTATTTCTGATGTCCATCCAGTTTGATTTCTATAAATATATATAAAATAAATAAACATATTTATCTCTCTCTCAACCCCCCCCTTTATCCCTTTCTATCTCTCTATATATATTTTTTTTAATCAGGAATAATATTTGATTAGATGTGTATGAAATTGTTTGGTGATATACATTATGTATCAAAGGAGAGTAATTACCCATAATTCTGCACCTTTGGATAGTTGTACGTCCAGTTTTAATCATCATGATTTAGTGATTGAGAATCTATTTATCTACTGGGATTTTTGAAAATACAGACTAACTTTCTGTTCTTTTGAAGAATGTATTTGCAATTTTGACGGTATACAATAGTTTGGATGAATGTTTTCATGTTTTGAGAGTTCTGTGTCTAATGCTTAATAATAATATATGCCTGTTACGATAATAAATAGAAACAGACAGAAATAACATTTCTAAACAACCGCTATATTCTCCAGAAGTGTTCTTATTTTTTCACATTGGTGAATGTAAGATCAGCTGAGATAACGGAATGATAATGGTGGAACAATCACACCATATAGACTTGTTGTTATTAATGAATGGAATGATAATGGTGGAACAATCACACCATATAGACGTGTTGTTCTTAATGAACGGAATGATAATGGTGGAACAATCACAATGAGGTCAGGTTTATTACTGAACTAAACTCCCGCTACCTTCTTCATGCAGTTAGTATCTTCCATGATCAGTTATCTGTCGCGGTTTCTTCTTATTCCAGACGCCTCACGAGTCCTCAACTGGCAGCTTCATTAAATAGTACCCGCAAAACACCAGTCTCATCGTCAACAGTGAAGAGGCGACTCCGGGATGCTGGCCTTCTAGGTAGAGTTCCTCTGTCCAGTGTCTGTGTTCTTTTGCCCTTCTTAATCTTTTATTTTTATTGGCCAGTCTGAGATATGGCTTTTTCTTTGCAACTCTGCCTAGAAGGCCAGCATCCCGGAATCGCTTCTTCACTGTTGACATTGAGACTGATGTTTTGCAGGTACTATTTATTGAAGTTTCCAGTTGAGGACTTGTGATGTGCCTGTTTCTCACACTAGACACTCTAATGTACTTGTCCTCTTGCTCAGTATATCTCAGAAAATCAGAAAATCTCCCTGAAATAGAGCATGCTGGGAAATATTATATATGGTTCTAGGTAGAATCCTTCTTCCCTTCCAAGGAATCATCAAAAAAAACTTTCTTCCAAAAAACGGTTCTTAGGATGTTAAAGGTTCTAGGTAGAACCCTTTGTCTTACAACGAACCTTTGTCTTCCGAAAAACATTATTCTATCCCTCGGCAAAGAATATTCTAAAAGTGTAATCCCGATCAGATTAGGCTTTAAATCCCCCTCCAAATTAACATGACAATTATGCAATAGGCTACATCTTATATCTCTGTTTTATAACGGTTCCGTAACGACAGACGCTGGGAGACGGGAAGTACATGGTGAAGATTTAATAATAAATAGACATGAAACTAAACAAGAACAGCATCTGGACAAGAGAAACAAAACAACATCAATGTAGACATGGGAATGAACCTGAGGAAGTGACAGATATAGGAGAGGCAATCCAATGATGTGATGGAGTCCAGGTGAGTCCGATGAAGCGCTGGTGGCAGGTGTGTGTAATGACGAGCAGCCTGGCGGCCTCGAGCGCCAGCGAGGGAGAGCGGGAGCAGATGTGACATGTTTTGAACTTCTAAAGCGCTCGGGATAATAATCCACTGGGGACAGTTGCCAATTCAACATCTATTCCATGTTGGTTCAACTCATTTAGTTTAAATGGCGTGGAATAGACGTTGATTCAACCAGTGTGTGCTCAGTAGGAAGGAAGGGAGGGGTTTGTGACACACAAGAGCAACCGTGGGTTAACTCTCGATATGATTGAATCAAGACCCTAATTTTGGATTTTAAAAAAGGGTCTGGAGTACAGTAGAGTCTATGGAGACTAGTGATGCGTTGCCACAATAACCAATCAAGGTGTTTGCATTTGCAGAGGAGAGCACTGACAGAGACTATAGCAGAGGAGAGCACTGACAGAGACTATAACAGAGGAGAGCACTGACAGAGACTATAACAGAGGGAGACCTGACAGAGACTATAGCAAGAGGAGACGCACTGACAGAGACTATAGGCAGAGGAGAGCACTGACATAAAAAAAGGAGACTATAGCAGAGGAGAGCACTGACAGAGACTATAGCAGAGGAGAACACTGACAGAGACTATAACAGAGGAGAGCACTGACAGAGACTAATACAGAGGAGAGCACTGACAGAGACTATAGCAGGAGAGCACTGACAGAGACTATAACAGAGGAGAGCACTGACAGAGACTATAGCAGAGGAGAGCACTGACAGAGACTATAGAGAGGAGAGCACTGACAGAGACTATAACAGAGGAGAGCACTGACAGAGACTATAGCAAGAGGAGAGCACTGACAGAGACTATAGCAGAGGAGAGCACTGACAGAGACTATAACAGAGGAGAGCACTGACAGAGACTATAGCAGAGGAGAGCACTGACAGAGACTATAGCAGAGGAGAGCACTGACAGAGACTATAAACAGAGAGAGCACTGACAGAGACTATAGCAGAGGAGAGCACTGACAGAGACTATAACAGAGGAGAGCACTGACAGAGACTATAGCAGAGGAGAGCACTGACAGAGACTATAACAGAGGAGAGCACTGACAGAGACTATAACAGAGGAGAGACTGACAGAGACTATAACAGAGAGAGGCACTGACAGAGACTATAGCAGAGGAGAGCACTGACAGAGACTATAACAGAGGAGAGCACTGACAGAGACTATACGCAGAGGAGAGCACTGACAGAGACTATAACAGAGGAGAGCACTGACAGAGACTATAGCAGAGGAGAGCACTGACAGAGACTATAGCAGAGGAAGCAAGCACTGACAGAGACTATACAGAGGAGAGCACTGACAGAGACTATAGCAGAGGAGAGCACTGACAGAGACTATAGAGAGGAGAGCACTGACAGAGACTATAGCAGAGGAGAGCACTGAGAGAGACTATAAACAGAGGAGAGCACTGACAGAGACTATAACAGAGGAGAGCACTGACAGAGACTATAACAGAGGAGAGCACTGACAGAGACTATAACAGAGGAGAGCACTGACAGAGACTATAAGCAAGGAGAGCACTGACAGAGACTATAACAGAGGAGAGCACTGACAGAGACTATAGCAGAGGAAGCACTGACAGAGACTATAGCAGAGGAGAGCACTGACAGAGACTATAGCAGAGGAGAGCACTGACAGAGACTATAGCAGAGCTGGAGGTTCCTGAGAGACAGCAGAGGAGATGGTGGTCTTCACAGAGGCTGTAGCAGGGCTGGAGAGGGCGCCGGGAGAAAGGGGAAAAGGTTGAAGATTATTTATAACCTAATATGAAAATGATTTGAGGGTAACGATGTGAGTTTCTGTGCCTCTGCCTCGCTATATATTGTTATAGTATAGTGGTTCCATAGCATAGCAAGCTTAGCCATTCAACGTGGAATGTTCAAGTGCAACAGTCAAGTGCGACTAGTCCCACAACCCAAGGGCGCTCTCTGGTTGAATTTAAACTTTTAAATTGGAATCATTTAAATAAAAAATTTTAAGGTTCAAATTATTTTGAGAGACAAAGATGATATCATGCACGACCGGTCAAAAGTTTTAGGACACCTGCTCATTAAAGGGTTTTTCTTTATTTTTTACTATTGTCTACATTGTAGAATAATAGTGAAGACATCAAAACTATTATATAACACATATGGAATCATGTAGTAACCAAAACAAGTGCTAAACAAATAAAATGTATTTTATATTTGATTCTTAAAAGAGCCATCCTTTTCCGTAATGACAGCTTTGCACACTCTTGGCATTCTCTCAATCAGTTTAACCTGGAATGCTTTTCCAACAGTCTTGAAGGAGTTCCCACATATGCTGAGCACTTGTTGGCTCTTTTCCTTCACTCTGCAGTCCAACTCATCACAAAGCGTTGGAACCAAAAATCTCATATTTCGACTCCAGATCGAAGGACAAATTTCCACTGGTCTAATGTCCATTGCTCGGTTTCTTGGCCCAAGAAAGTCTCTTCTTCTTATTGGTGTCCTTTAGTAGTGGTTTCTTTGCAGCAATTGGAACATGAAGGCCGGATTCACAGTCTCCTCTGACGGTTGATGTTGAGATGTGTCTGTTACTTGAACTCTGTGAAGCATTGATTTGGGCTGCAATTTCTGAGGTGCAGTTAACTGTAATGAACTTATCCCCTGCATCAGAGGTAACTCTGGGTCTTCCTTTCCTGTGGCGGTCTTCATCAGAGCCAGTTTCATCACAGCGCTTGATGGTTTTTGCAACT
>NW_019957657.1:20671-24814 GCF_002910315.2 Salvelinus sp. IW2-2015 | reverse complement strand
TAGAGACTAATAGCAGAGGAGAGCACTGACAGAGACTTAACAGAGGAGAGCACTGCAGAGACTATAGCAGAGGAGAGCACTGACAGAGACTATAGCAGAGGAGAGCACTGACAGAGCTATAGCAGAGGAGAGCACTGACAGAGACTATAACAGAGGAGAGAACTGACAGAGACTATAACAGAGGAGAGCACTGACAGAGACTATAAGAGGAGAGCACTGACAGAGACTATAACAGAGGAGAGCACTGAAGAGAGAGAGTATAGCAGACAGAGGAGAGCACTGACAGAGACTATAGCAGAGGAGAGCACTGACAGAGACTATAGCAGAGCTGGAGGTTCCCTGAGAGACAGCAGAGGAGATGGTGGTCTTCACAGAGGCTGTAGCAGGGCTGGAGAGGGGCCGGGAGAAAGGGGAAAAGGTTGAAGATTATTATATAACCTAATATGAAAATGATTTGAGGGTAACGATGTGAGTTTCTGTGCCTCTGCCTCGCTATATATTGTTATAGTATAGTGGTTCCATAGCATAGCAGGCTTAGCCATTCAACGTGGGAATGATTCAAGTGCAACAGTCAAGTGCGACTAGTCCCACAACCCAAGGGCGCTCTCTGGTTGAATTTAAACTTTTAAATTGGAATCATTTAAATAAAAAATTTTAAGGTTCAAATTATTTTGAGAGACAAAGATGATATCATGCACGACCGGTCAAAAGTTTTAGGACACCTGCTCATTAAAGGGTTTTTCTTTATTTTTTACTATTGTCTACATTGTAGAATAATAGTGAAGACATCAAAACTATTATATAACACATATGGAATCATGTAGTAACCAAAACAAGTGCTAAACAAATCAAAATGTATTTTATATTTGATTCTTAAAAGAGCCATCCTTTTCCGTAATGACAGCTTTGCACACTCTTGGCATTCTCTCAATCAGTTTAACCTGGAATGCTTTTCCAACAGTCTTGAAGGAGTTCCCACATATGCTGAGCACTTGTTGGCTGCTTTTCCTTCACTCTGCAGTCCAACTCATCACAAAGCGGTTGGAACCAAAAATCTCATATTTCGACTCCAGATCGAAGGACAAATTTCCACTGGTCTAATGTCCATTGCTCGTGTTTCTTGGCCCAAGAAAGTCTCTTCTTCTTATTGGTGTCCTTTAGTAGTGGTTTCTTTGCAGCAATTGGAACATGAAGGCCGGATTCACAGTCTCCTCTGAACGGTTGATGTTGAGATGTGTCTGTTACTTGAACTCTGTGAAGCATTGATTTGGGCTGCAATTTCTGAGGTGCAGTTAACTGTAATGAACTTATCCCCTGCATCAGAGGTAACTCTGGGTCTTCCTTTCCTGTGGCGGTCTTCATCAGAGCCAGTTTCATCACAGCGCTTGATGGTTTTTGCAACTAAAGTAATGATGGACTGTTGTTTCTCTTTTCTTATTTGAGCTGTTCTTGCCATAATATGGACTTGGTCTCTTACCAAATGGGGCTATCTTCTGTATACCCCTCCCCTACCTTGTCACAACACAACTAATTGGCTCAAACACATTAAGAAGGAAAGAAATTCCACAAATGAACTTTTATGAAGGCATACCTGTTAATTGAAATGCATTCCAGGTGACTACCTCATGAAGCTGGTTGAGAGAATGCCAAGAGTGTGCAAAGCTGTCATCAAGACAAAAAAGGTGGCTATTTGAAGAATCTCTCATGTCAAATATATTTTGATTTGTTTAACACTTCTTTGGTTACTACATGATTCCATATGTGTTATTTCATAGTTTTGATGTCTTCACTATTATTTTACAACTTAGAAAATAGTAAAAAATTAAGAAAAACCCTTGAATGAGTAGGTGTTCTAAAACATTTCACAGGTAGTGTATATTATTAATAGAAAATGACTCAAGTAAAAGTGAAAGTCACCCAGTAAAATATTACCAGAGTAAAAGTCTAAAAGTATTTGGTTTTTAATATACTTAAGTATCGAAAGTAAATGGAATTGCTAAAATAAAAACTTAGGTACATTTAAAGAGTCATTTTCTATTAAGATACCTTTAAGTATGACAATTTAGTATTTTTCCACCACAGTGTGTGTGTGTGTGCGCGCGCGCATGCCTGACTGTGTGTGGTTACATTCAAGCACAGCAGCAGTAGTATAGACAACCTTTTGTTTGGTGAGTTTAGAGAGGGTGCCGGTTGGTAAACGTTTGGACAAGCAGGCCTAGGCCTCGCTCCTGCTCCTGAACAATGGGAGATGTGAGGGGCTGACCAGAGTCAGACCTGGGCTATTATCAGCAGGGCCAGGTGAGCTATCTGACCCCCATTGTCAACGAATAGGGGTTTGACGTCGTATGGTATGTCAACTCCAGGTAAACTGAGAGAGAGAGAGAGACAGAGAGGAACATGAAGGGTCAGTGATTAGCCCTTGAGAACTCATGTTTTACGAGTGGTAAAATCTCCCAGCAGACCACAGTGGAGGCCACTAGCCACTTAGAGAAGACTGTAGGGAGATTTCATGACCTCCAGTCACACTCAAGAGACACAATGCTGGGAGTAAACATGGGGTTGAGACAGAGAGAAGTTTGGCGGGAACATTCCAACCATGTCTTCCTGGGGGTTTTGTTGAGTGATTGATATAACAGCCATGCAAGTAGAGCTATATGACAAACACACACACACACCACACACACCACACACACAACACACACACACACACACACACACACACCACACACACACACACACACACACACACACACACACACACACACACACACACACACACACACACACACACACACACACACACACACACACACACACACACACACACACACACACACACAGGTCCTCAAAAGGAACTTGTAGCACTTGAAGCCCTCATCTGGGTCACATTCAATGGTGACCTTCCCTCTAGTGCTAATCCAGTGTGTGTGTGTGTGTGTGTGTGGTGTGTGTGTGTGTGTGTGTGTGTGTGTGTGTGTGTGTGTGTGTGTGTTGTGTGGTGTGTGTGTGTGTGTGGTTTGTGTTGTGTGTGTATACAGATTTGGGGGTCAGTTCTGAGCAGCAGGCCCTTAGAGCTAAGTGTCCACTCCAACAAACTAAGGTCCTTTACAACTCCATGGGGACACCTCCATGGGACACCTCCATGGGGACACCTCCATGGGACACCTCCATGGGGACACCTCCATGGGGACACCTCCATGGGGACACCTCCATCGGGACACCTCCATGGGGACACCTCCATAGTGACACCCCAATGGTGATGATTTGGTGCGTAACCATTCAGATATAAGCTGAGCCTCTCATACTCACAATATGCCATGGATACATGTATTGAGTCTGAACACGCTATGATACATGTATTGAGTTGAACACGCTATGACATAATGTATTGAGTTGAACAGCTATGATACATGTATTGAGTTGAACACGCTATGTCAAGTGATGTATACGCAGTTTATGACAATCTGATTATGACTCACTAAAGTTATCAAGGCTGTTCATGAGGCTCCTTTAGAGCACGTGTCAAACCCTTCCCCGGGAGACGAACGTCTGTGGGTTTTCACTCCTGCCTTCCCGGAGGACGAACGTCTGTGGGTTTTCACTCCTGCCTCCCCGGAGGCGACAAGACTGTGGGTTTTCACTCTCTGCCTTGTACCTGATTAATTAAGGTCATAATTAGTAAGGAACTCCCCTCACCTGGTTGTCTAGGTCCTTCAGTCGAAAGGGAAAAAAAACAAACCCAGCCTCAATGAAATGAGTTTGACACCCCTGATTTAAAGTAACGTTCTCAACTTGTTCAGAGAAGGTTAGGAGACTCCGTTCTTCTGTTGGGAATTTCACTACTTCAGCACAAACGCTGTCGTGTATGCTTCCTCTTGTTTGATTTAAATTTCATGTTCTCAAACATTAAGAAAACTTCCATTAAAACCCACAAGAAAACATTAGTAACGTTCATGTTTTGACACATGGTCTAAGGAGCTACATGTGTAGCATGGATAACCTGAAGTCTCTTATCTGGAGGCCAGTTCATGGGTTCACAGGTCTCTCTGCTACTGTCTCTCTCACCGTAGGAGAGGAGCGCTGACGCAAACCGCCGGCCCAAAATTAAAACATCATGGCAGACCCTGTTACCCAGGAATGGGA
>NW_019957657.1:10804-18607 GCF_002910315.2 Salvelinus sp. IW2-2015 | reverse complement strand
GTTCTGTCAAGCAGAGAGAGACCCCTAGTCTGGTCAAGCAGAGAGAGACTCTAGTCTGGTCCCAGAGAGCGACCCTAGTCTGGTAGATCAGAGAGAGACCCTAGTCTGGGAAAGCAGAGGGAGACCTTAGTCTTGGTCCCAGAGAGAGACTCTAGTTTGGTCCCATAGATAGACACTAGTCTGGTTCCAGAGAGAGACACTAGTTCTGGTTCCAGAGAAAGACTCTAGTCTGGTCCCAAGAGAGACTCTAGTGTGGCCCATAGAGATACACTAGTCTGGTCCCAGAGAGAGACTCTAGTCTGGTCCCAGAGAGAGACCCTAGTCTGGTCAAGCAGAGAGAGACCCTAGTCTGGTCAAGCAGAGAGAGACCCTAGTCTGGTCCAGAAGAGACTCTAGTTTGGTAAGCAGAGAGAGACTCTAGTCTGATAGAGAAGAGAGAGACCCTAGTCTGGTCAAGCAGAGAGAGACTCTAGTCTGGTCCAGAGAGAGACCCTAGTCTGGTCAAGCAGAGAGAGACCCTAGTCTGGTCAAGCAGAGAGTGACCCTAGTCTGGTCAAGCAGAGAGGGCCTAGTCTGGTAGAGCAGAGAGAGACCCTATTCTGGTCAAGCAGAGAGAGACCCTAGTCTGGTCAAGCAGAGAGAGACTCTAGTCTGGTCCCAGAGAGAGACTCTAGTCTGGTCCCAGAGAGAACCTAGTCTGGTCCCAGAGAGAGACCCTAGTCTGGTCAAGCAGAGAGAGACTCTAGTCTGTCCCATACGAGGGACTCTAGTCTGGTCCCATAAGAGACTCTAGTCTGGTCCCATAGAGAGACTCTAGTCTGGTGCCATAGAGAGACTTTAGTCTGGTCCAGAGAGAGACTCTAGTCTGGTCCCAAGAGAGACACTAGTCTGGTTCCATAGAGAGACTCTAGTAGGTCCCATAGAAAGACTCTAGTCTGGTCCCATAGAGAGACTCTAGTCTGGTCCATAGAGAGACTCTAGTCTGGTCCCATAGAGAGACCCTAGTCGGTCCATAGAGAATCTAGTCTGGTCCCATAGAGAGACTCTAGTCTGGTCACATAGAGAGACTGTAGTCTGGTCACACAGAGAGAGACCCAGTATCTGGTCACACAGAGAGACTCTAGTCTGGTCCCATAGAGAGTTTCTAGTCTGGTCCCATAGAGAGACTCTAGTCTGGTCCCATAGAGAGACTCTAATCTTGTCCCATAGAGAGACTCTAGTCTGGTCCCATAGAGAGACTCTAGTCTGGTCCCATAGAGAGACTCTAGTTGGTCACATAGAGAGACTCTAGTCTGGTCACACAGAGAGACTCTAGTCTGGTCCATAGAGAGACTCTAGTCTGGTCCCATAGAGAGACTCTAGTCTGGTCACACAGAGAGAGACCCTAGTCTGGTCACACAGAGAGACTCTAGTCTGGTTCCATAGAGAGTTTCTAGTGTGGTTCCATAGAGAGACCCTAGTCTGGTCACAGCAGAAAGAGACTCTAGTCTGGTCCCATAGAGAGACACTAGTCTGGTCCCAGAGAGAGACTCTAGTCTGGTCCCATAGAGAGATCATAGTCTGGTACAGCAGAGAGAGACTCTAGCTGGTCCCAGAGAGAGACCCTAGTCTGGGCAAGCAGAGAGAGACTCTAGTCTGGTAGAGCAGAGAGAGACTCTAGTCTGATAGAGCAGAGAGAGAGACCCTAGTCTGGTCAAGCAGAGAGAGACTCTAGTCTGGTCAAGCACAGAGAGACCCTAGTCTGGTCCCAGAGAGAGACCCTAGTCTGGTCAAGCATAGAGATACTCTGGTCTGGTCCAGTGAGAGACTCTAGTGTGATCCCATAGAGAGACACTAGTCTGGTCCCAGAGAGAGACTCTAGTCTTGTCCCATAGAGAGACCCTAGTCTGGTAGAGCAGAGAGAGACCCTAGTCTGGTCAAGCAGAGAGAGACCCTAGTCTGGTCAAGCAGAGAGAGACCCTAGTCTGGTAAAGCAGAGAGACTCTAGTGTGGTCCCATAGAGAGACCATAGTCTGGTCAAGCAGAGAGAGACTCTAGTCTGGTCCCATAGAGAGACTCTAGTCTGCCATAGAGAGACTCTAGTGTGGCCCATAGAGAGACACTAGTCTGGTCCAGAGAGAGACTCTAGTCTGGTCCCATAGAGAGATCCTAGTCTGGTACAGCAGAGAGAGACTATAGTCTGGTCCCAGAGAGAGACCCTAGTCTGGGCAAGCAGAGAGAGACTCTAGTCTGGTAGAGCAGAGAGAGACTCTAGTCTGATAGAGCAGAGAGAGAGAACCCTAGTCTGGTCAAGCAGAGAGAGACCCGTCTGTCAAGCGAGAGCTAGCTGGTCCCATAGAGATACTCTGGTCTGGTCCAGTGAGAGACTCTAGTGTGGTCCCATAGAGAGACACTAGTCTGGTCCGAGAGAGAGACTCTAGTCTGGTCCCATAGAGAGACCCTAGTCTGGTAGAGCAGAGAGAGACCTAGTCTGGTAAGCAGAGAGAGACCCTAGTCTGGTCAAGCAGAGAGAGACCCTAGTCTGGTCAAGCAGAGAGAGACCCTAGTCTGGTCAAGCAGAGAGAGACTCTAGTCTGGTCCCAGAGAGCGACCCTAGTCTGGTAGATCAGAGAGAGACCCTAGTCTGGTAAAGCAGAGGGAGACCTTAGTCTGGTCCCAGAGAGAGACTCTAGTTTGGTCCCATAGATAGACACTAGTCTGGTTCAGAGAGAGACACTAGTCTGGTTCCAGAGAAAGACTCTAGTCTGGTCCCAGAGAGAGACTCTAGTGTGGTCCCATAGAGATACACTAGTCTGGTCCCAGAGAGAGACTCTAGTCTGGTCCCAGAGACGCACGTACAAGAACCTAGTCTGGTCAAGCAGAGAGAGACCCTAGTCTGGTCAAGCAGAGAGAGGACCCTAGTCTGGTAGAGCAGAGAGAGACTCTAGTCTGATAGAGAAGAGAGAGACCCTAGTCTGGTCAAGCAGAGAGAGACTCTAGTCTGGTCAAGCAGAGAGAGACTCTAGTCTGGTCCCAGGGAGAGACTCTAGTCTGGTAGAGCAGAGAGAGACCCTAGTCTTGTCCCAGAGAGAGACTCTAGTCTGATAGAGAAGAGAGAGATGTTAGTCTGGTCAAGCAGAGAGAGACTCTAGTCTCGTCCAGAGAGAGACCCTAGTCTGGTCAAGCAGAGATAGACCTTAGTCTAGTCCCAGAGAGAGACCCTAGTCTGGTAGAGCAAAGAGAGACCCTAGTCTGGTGAAGCAGAGAGAGACTCTAGTCTGGTAGAGCAGAGAGAGACTCTTGTCTGATAGAGCAGAGAGAACCAGACTAGGGTCTCTCTCTGCTCTACCAGACTCTCTCTGGGAGTTCAACAGACATTAGTTAACATTGGATCTCCGTAAATGGTGTGTCAAGGAGGGACAAAGTCCTTGAAGTCATCAAGACCATACATTTGTTTTGCACTATTGTCCAGCAGCCCCGCCAACCCAACTGACAGCAGAACAATAGTAGCCCGTGGCCACCATGGCATGAGTCTTAATCAAGGACATGCTCTATTATAAGAATGACTGATCTCCCTCTCAGCAAGAGTCACTTCCATCCTCTGTTTGACAGTTGATGGGATCGCCTGCCCTCCTTCTTTCCCCTACAGTCTCAGACACACTCCGGTCTAAGAGAGACAGGGGTCTCACTACTTGTGTGTGGAGCAGA
This sequence comes from Salvelinus sp. IW2-2015, assembly GCF_002910315.2. Taxonomy (NCBI): domain Eukaryota; kingdom Metazoa; phylum Chordata; class Actinopteri; order Salmoniformes; family Salmonidae; genus Salvelinus; species Salvelinus sp. IW2-2015. The sequence continues at coordinate 14,920 of NW_019957657.1, read as the reverse complement.
TACAACCAGGAAGAGATTTCAGATGAACAGACAAACACTCTCCCACGTACTCTAACAGTTGAACAGACACAAGCCCGCATAGGCCCAGCCCTTCACACAAACACATATGTGGGCTCTCACCAGAGAGCAACACTTACTAAATCCAAGTGCCCTCAGACCCACATGGCTGTGTACACCCTCTTACAGCCAAAGGCAAACACACGAACACTCACTCACCCACAAACACACTAACACTAACACCCACACACACACACCCACACACACACATCAACACAGATGCATAGCAGGTGCATCCATGTAGATACCCTTACACAGCACATACAGCCACAAATTGAAATAGAAATAGTTGATGTCCACTACAGCTGGAGCGCAGAGTGTGTTCTGTTTCCCTGGCTGGAGACTTGACTGTTGCATCAGTCATGTTAATAAGATAAATTCAGTACAGCTTCTGACATCACAGCCGAGAAGCTATACAACAGGGAGGTATTTGAACTGATAATAGAAACATGGGAACAGTTAAAGTTGTTATCAGCGTCTCTCGGCTCCTCCTTTATCTCCAAAATGTGCTCTGAGAGCAGCACAAACATGTCACAGTGAAGACATCTCTCTCTCTCTACTACACTCCACCGATGCAGACCTTTCCTAGGAAACGGTGCAGTGTGCATGTTTGGCCTGGGATGGTCTGGAGACATTCGCTCAGAGTGAGGGGGCCTCAGATAGAGTGAGCAGGGGGTGATAAAAGGCCCGGGGGCAGGAGTGTGTCAGGMCTGGGCTCTGATGGACGGACAGGGAAGGAAGCAGGGGCTGCGGCTGGGCCATCTCACAGCGACAGGCAGACAGCTCCGACACACTACACWCTCCCCGCGCAGCTCTCCAACAACAGCACAGCACTATTCTCCATGCCAAGAGAGCCCGTGACTCACAACCAGCTCCACTGAGAGACAGTTACACAGTGCCATGGACAGTGGACAAACACGCCATCCAAACCAGCAGAGCAAAGCAAAGCAAAGCAGAAACAGCACACTACCTAGCTAGCACATTTGGTTTCTTGGAAGTTGTTCTGGTAACAAAACCATACGTTTCCTGACCGGTAAAACGGAACGTTTTTTCAACATTCTGAGAACGGAAGTGAAAATGTCGCCTGTTCATGTCGCCTGTTGTGAGAACATACATTTTTAGGTTGCAGGGAGGTTCTGAGAACATTTTACTATGGTTCCCTAAAAATTTTCCTGGGAGATGTTATTAATGTTCTGAGAATAAAATTATAAGTAATTTGAAGGTAATTAAATAACGCTCTGAGAACATTCTCTAAATGTTGTGAATGTTTTGAATGAAATGTAAAGGTTATTTGGAGGTTTTTTAATAACTTCCTTAAAAGGTGATTCAATAAGACTTTTAATTACACTGCTAGCTTAKGTGACCTTGTTTGAACTCTAGGCACAGATAGGACACATGGGAATTCATTAATCCAACAAACACATGTTTTTTTTATTGTGTCACGGCATCAGTGAGATTCGAACCTATGATCTTCTGGTCTCTACCCGTGGAATGAGTCCACTGTGTATCCAGGATGGCGCAAGCATGCCATATTTTATTTTACTCATGTTCATTTGAATATTTTCAAACAGAACCCATTTCAATGGAAACAAGCACTCATTTGGATCAGGTGTGCCCAATTAGTGGGCGCGGCCAACACACCTAAACACACGAGATAGAGGATAGAGTTTTGTTGACGCTGAGAACGGAATGTATGTTTTTAAATAACATTCTAAGAACGTTCTTTGAACGTTACTAATGTTTTCTTGTTTTTTTATGGAAAGTTTTCTTAATGTTCTGAGAACATGACTAAATAGTACCATGAGGAAACCTCCAGAAAATGTTATGCTGAAGTATTGAAATTCCACAGAAAAACATTGTTTCTTGACGTTCTCTGAACTTTTTGAGAACATTCCCAATGTCAAACCAGTTGGAGAACGTTCCTAGAACATTACCAAAATTGTAATTACATTTTTAGGAAACRTTATTTTAAAGTAATGAAATACCAATATTTTTGTTTTTGTCAAGTTCCTTAATAAATATGCTGAGAATGTTCCAACCCCAAGCGACTATCCTGCACCATTTCCACAAAGTTGTGCAAAGGTTGTACGCAAAATAACCATAGGACAACCACGCTCTCACCAAGCTGTAAGATACATATGTATGTTAGAACGTCATGTGTTAGCTGGGTACTATCATAGCAGGGTTGCCCATGCAGGCATAAGCTCTGGGCTTTCCCACAAGAGAGTGAGTCAGCATGGACGTAGTTATGGGGTTGCCTTCGAGCCATACTGCCATTGTGTCTAACAACATATAACCACCTAGCAAGCTTTATTTTAGCTCAATGTAGTAGTGGAGAAATTGTATAATTTTCTCAAAATATACCAGCAGGAAAATAACCARGAACAGTGTTAAATGCAGCAACAGCCACTATGATGAGGCATGCGTGATACGAGGCTTGTTTACTGTCAGTGAGGCAGTGAGGAGAAACATGCCTTGACAATGAGCAGCAAAAGAAAACATCCCATATGTGGAATATACAGATGCAATAAAATGGAAAGTGAAACAGAAAGGGCTCACTCTGTTAATCCCCTATACAACACTAACTGTGACTAGGTTATTACAGATCTCTGTAAGAGATATCATTCTGTCATTACAGATCTCTGTAAGAGATATCATTCTGTCATTACAGATCTCCTTTACAGCACATATGTCAGAGTCAAGGCCCGCGGGCCACATCCGGCCCGCGAGAAGGTTTTTTACGGCCCCTGGGATGATCTTGATTTATTATTAGAACCGCGCCGCAGACCGCAGCAAGCCGGGCAGCCCGCAGATCTTTTACACGCACCAATACTACATGCCCACAATGCAACGGTGACGCACCGAGCAGTAGGCTGCTTCATTTCAATATTTATTGGCACAGCAGTCGTCAGCATCACAGTAAAATTAACTTTCAGATACCCATCAAAAATGGCAAAACGGAAGGTGGACACTGAGAACCGGGGGTTTCAAACAAAGGTGGGAGTCGGAGTATATGTGCACGGAGGTAGCTGGAAAACTGTGTGGGCTTCTGTGTGGGAAAGTGTGCGGTACTGAAAGAGTATAATCTGAGACGACATTATGAAACGAAACACGCGGACAAAAACAAGAATATGGACATGAACAAAGGCTACAAAAGGCAGAGGAATTAAAACGAGGCTCAAATCTCGACAGGCTCTGTTCAAAAAAGCCCAAATCACAAGGCCAGGCTGCTGTCAAGGCCAGTTTTATTTTGGCAGAAGAGATCGCTAAATCAGCCCGGCCATTTACGGAGGGGATTTCATCAAAAACTGCATGATTAAAGTTTGTGACGAAGTTTGCCCAGAAAAAAAGGCAACTCTTTTTAAATGTGGACTGAGCAGAAACACCATTGCCGAGAGAGTAGACCAGTTGTCCATCAATCTAAAAGAGCAGCTTGTAAAAGGGAAAAAAGATTTCATTGCATATTCCTTGGCTGGGGATGAGAGCACCGACATTTCTGACATGCCCAGTTGTCAATTTTCATCCGCCGGAGTGGACTCCAGCCTAAGCGTGACAGAGGAGTTTTTGGCTTTACGTCCTATGGGCATGGCACAACTACGGGGCATGATTTGTATGAAGAGTGCAAGATGTGTAAATGAGATGGAGCTGCCTTGGGAAAAAACTCGTGGGTTTGAACAACCGACGGAGCACCTGCGATGTGTGGACACAGGAGCGGACTGGTGGCGAAGATACGGGAAAAGATGCAAGAGGAAAACGCGACAGGTGAGCTGACAGCTTATCATTGTATCATACACCAGGAAGCGTTGTGCGGTAAAGCCTTTAAAATGGAGCATGTAATGAGCATCATCACGCGCACAGTTAACTTTATCAGAGCCAAAGGTTTGAATCACCGCCAGTTCAAGGCATTTCTGACGAGTTAGAAACGGAGCATGGTGATTTGCCTTATCACACAGAGGTGCGATGGCTAAGCCAGGGAAAGGTGCTTCAAAGATGTTTCGAGCTTCGTGAGGAGATTGTCTGTTCTTGGACAGCAAAGGGAAAGACACAAATCTCTCTCTT